>NC_065558.1:7272727-7575757 GCF_022605725.1 Anthonomus grandis grandis
TAAAATTAAATTGCTTTTTAACTTTCTTAACAGCTTCGCAATTTTCAAGTATCTGGACCTATAAAAGTTAGTAAACAGTTTTTAGTCTATTGATTTAAATTATCTAGCTGATTCTGGAATTTTCTTGAATCAATTTCTTTGTTTTATTTTCTGAGAAATATCATCAATTTTCAAAAAAGGCGAGGAATCATTCATGAAAAATGAGTGAAGAAAATTTGATTGATTTTCTTATGACTCTTTGATCACACTAATACTACAAATTGACGTGCAGTAATTAAAATAAGAGGCAAGGAAAAAGTCCCTGCAGAATCCAACTGAGAGCAGACGATACCGCCGTGGTGGGTGGTGATCAGAGAAATTTTGGATCTAATGCAAAAATTAAAACCCAATGATATAGACCCACTCATAAAATTATTGAGAAGCAAAAGAGGACTGGATAAGGACGAGGTGTGAGGTACTGCAAGACTTACAGCAAAAACATGATGGTGTCAACTTGCACAAAAAATTAAAGGAAATATCTGGAGCAAATATGCGACCAGCACCATATAGACTAATAAAAACCAATATCTTCAAGGAAAATTACATCCTTGACTTATTTGCCAACTTACGATAATTAAATGTGAAGTTGACTATTAACTAATTAAAGAACAATAAGGGTCTAAGATCTGACAATATTTATACAGAAGTTATTAAGTTAGTTGATGCAGAAAAGTTGAATCTGTTTCCAAAGCTACTAAATCAAACTTTTAAGTCTGGTAAAATTCCAGAATGGCTAGGTTCATTCCTATTACCAAAAGGCCAGATCCTCGTCAATGTAATGACTTAAGTTTGATTATATTAATAAAAAAAAAATTTTTAATTAATATTCCTTAAATTTAATTTTTTGCTGAAAATTTTATAGGAATTTAGATTGTTTTATGAGAAAATAGAGAAATGCAAAAATTTCACGAAAATTGGTTACTATCCAATCCAATTAGCTTAATTTATTTCAATATATTGATGTAAACTTTAAACTTTTAATTAATTTTGGAAAATTGCAGAAAAAAAAACATTGTGTTTAAGTCGTTTTTAAAAATCGTTGAAATAATTTCGTAAAATTATAGAAAATTTTAATTTCATAAATTTTTTAATCAGTTTCTCCAATAGAACTCAATTATAAAGAATCATTGTAATGTTAGACATATTAATGAATATTTAATTTTTATTAAATTTAATTCTAGGCGAATTTAACTAAATACAATTTTATTCAATTTTTGCTAAAAATTTAATTTTCACAAGAGAAATGCGTAAAAATTGGTCGATATCTAAGTTAACCCAATACAATTCAATAAACCCATCACAGAAGCAACTAAATCAGTTATTATATTACAAGTTAATTCCAACCCTGCTACAGAGTTCAAAATTTTAATTTATTTTGGAAAATTAAAGAAAAATTATTGAAATTTCATCCAGGATCATAGAAATCGTGAAAACGATTTGATAAAATTAAAATCGTCTAAATTTTACACATTGTATTATTCAGATTAAAAATATGATATTGTGACGACAAGCCACCTATTTGAGAGACCACCCTGTACGAGCTAGACATCCGAAGCGCACGTGGGCTGGGAAACAACGACTCAGCATAATGTGTTATTGTAATTGCATAGCTAATAAAATGTACTAATAATTAGTTGTCACGTAGACACCAGAATTATAACATCTAGGCAACTCAATATACCATCTGTTCATTAAAGCCCAACACAGTAGTATTAATTAAGCTACAACCCCCAAAGAAAGTACTGGTGTCACAACTGATGGAGGCGCCGCGTAATCCTATCGTACAGAGTAACTTCCGCGAAAACTGATCTACATCTACAGTTAAAGTACTAGTTCACGTGGTTGATCACTCGTAACGTAACGTCGGTCGTAGAAAGTGTAGAGTACATGTTAATGGTTAGAAAGTGTAGTGCGAGTGTAGTGAATGTTCTTAAGAAGTCACGCTAGAGCCAATAGACGCCGCTCATCACTTCTACCAGTTAGAAGTAATCAAACAGTTAACATGCCTAATAACCAAGATAATGATGAAGTAGGAGAAAATCCCAGAGGTCAAGACCGAAACGCAAGGGAAGTCTATACTTCCGTAAATCCAAAAGTATTCGCAGGAAAAGAGGGTGAGAACGTGGCATCATTTATAAAAAATTTTAATAGAGCCGCAAGAGCAAACCGTTGGTCTAAGGAGACTAAACTTCTCCAACTACCATGCTATTTGGAAGGTGCAGCTCTAGAATGCTTTGAAACGATAGAGGAAGATATAGAGACGTACGACGAAGCAATAGAGTCTTTAAGAGCCAATTTTACAAAAACAAAAGACCAAGAGCAGGTGTATGTTGGGCTTTAATGAACAGATGGTATATTGAGTTGCCTAGATGTTATAATTCTGGTGTCTACGTGACAACTAATTATTAGTACATTTTATTAGCTATGCAATTACAATAACACATTATGCTGAGTCATTGTTTCCCAGCCCACGTGCGCTTCGGATGTCTAGCTCGTACAGGGTGGTCTCTCAAATAGGTGGCTTGTCGTCACAATATCTTGAGATTTTGGTATAATCTCAAATGCCTGTAAGAAATTTTTCATTTTTTATAGGCAGTTAAGAAGGTAGGTCTCATGGCTTTAAAGCATTTAAAATAATTTTTTCTCAGTTATCTTAACTCAGTAAACTAAATTTTCAACTGCCTGTAAATTCATAATTAATATTCAATTTTTTAACTACCTGTAAATGATTTCTCAATTTTTTCTAGGCAGTTGAAGGCATTTCTTATTTCTTCCAGGCAATTAAAGGCATTCGTTCTAGGCACGTACAGTATTTTTCCTTTACTCTCAGGCAGTTAATACTGAAATGTCAAATGCCTGTAAGAAATTTCTAATTTTTTATAGATATCTAAGAAAGCATGTCTCATGTCTTTCAAGCATTTAATAAAAAGGTTTTTTCTCACTTCACTTAAAATTGAATTTTCAACTGCCTGGAAGAAATTTCTGATTTTTTCCAGGCAATTGAAGAAGCTTTTAATTTTTTTTCCAGGCAGTTCAATATTCAATTTTTAACTACCTATAAATTATTTATAATTTTTCTATGCAGTTGAAGGCATTTTTTCCAGGCAATTAAAGGTATTTGCTTTAGGCACGTACAGTATTTTTTTTTACTCTAGGGCAGTTAATACTGAAATTTCAAATGCCTGTAAGAAATTTCTATTTTTTTTATAGGTATCTAAGAAAGCATGTCTCATGTCTTACAAGCATTTAATAAAGTGATTTTTTCTCACTTCACTTACACACAACTGCCTGTAAGAAATTTCTGATTTTTTCCAAGCAATTGAAGAAATTTCTAATATTTACCAGACAGTTCAATAATCAGTTTTCATCTACCTGCAAATGATTTATCATTTTTTCCAGGCAGTTGAAGGCATTTCTCATTTCGTCCAGGCAATTAAAGGCTTTCTTCGTAACATCTACAGTATTTTTCTTAAGTATTTGTCACAGGTAGTTGCTAAAGTTACTATTTATGGATCACTCACTGCGTGTAGGTGCGAACTGAATGCACACCTAATTATACTACTTGATTGACATTACGTGATGCAAAATTCAATAGAGACACATTTAGATCATACAGTGCACAAATGACATTTACTTGGCACTGCTCCTTCAATACCTCCAGTGGGGCATGTTCGGGTGGTCGGGTGATCCAAGACGGGTCCATGCTTTTTGTTGTTTCTTCAACAGCATTATTTGTCTGTTCAACTATGTGTTGTGGTGATCATTAAATCCTTTTTATATGTGGTTAAGTCTATGAATTGTAGACCATTGAATGGGCACTGTTTCCGCTTTTTTCCAATGTTAATAACTTCGCGGCTAATTACCTTTGAGGTTGTACACGATTTTTTTCTTGTAACGGGATTTGACCGAGAAAAAGAAAATCCAAGGAAATATGGAAATCTGAAAATCGTGATAGATCGAGTTAAGAAATTCATTAGATATGATCTCAACTGCCTATGATGTAATAAAGATCTGTGTTTCAAGTATCATCTTGACTTTTTTTAGATTTACCTTTTGATAAGCACTAAAGCTACTATAGCAAAAAGATAGGTAAAAACTGTGTACGAGTGAATCATCAGTGGCTTTTGTGTCAGAAAATATCTGAAAAAAACAAAGATGCCAAAAAATTAAAAAGAAAATTTTTTTGCCATTAAAAATGTATTAAATACAAAAAAGAGAGATGCTGGCTTTTTGGATTGAATCAATGACATGATTAAGACATACATAAGAATACTAAAAGAATAACTGACATTTTGTGATTTAGTGATGATCCCATATTATAAGATTCTGTAGAATTTATGAAAATACCTTTGGAAGAGGAAAAAAGAACAGATGTGGCAAAAAAAAGGAAAAGAGATTGGACTTTTTTTGTTTGTTTTGAAATTATAATAGAAAGGAATATAAGGTAACTCAAAGGGAAATAATTTAAAAACCACAACTAGTTCAACAAATTCATATAAAAAACCATTAAATCAGATGATATTTTATTGCGATTTTGCTAGACGGTCCAAACTTGAGAAAAATTTAAAGGAATTTTAAAAGAAGAAAATCTCATTTAAAAAAAATGCAGATGCAAATAATTAGCTAATTTATAACAAATTTATTAAATCAAATTACAAAATTCAGCTGCAATGTTTCCAATACAATTTCCTTACTTATCATATGAGAGATACTCATTAAAGAAAATATCCTGAGTCGTCTGCAAAAAACGCCTCGCCTCGGGAATACTTATAAGCAAACGCTCATAAAATACAAAAGGCGGTACCGTTAGCCGAGCGGCGTGGAGGACGGGAGGGAGGGAGGGCACTTGGTACTGCTGACACACTTCTACTGTACCGGGCAGACGGAGGATCTCCCATCGTTGCTGATTTGCCAAATGTCGCAGAAATATTTTTTTTTTACTTGCGTGCGGTATTAGAAAGTGGTATGGGCTTTTATGGGTGTATTATTTTGTTTTTATTGAATGCGTTTCTATGATGTTGACAGTGGCAAGGATTATTTTAAAGAGGTTTGATAAAAAAAATGTTTTTTTTGCTTGTTTATCGAATTTAATTCGATATAATTAATTAACAATTTTAAGTACGTAGACTTACTGAGAAAAACGCCTCAGCTGCCTGAAATTATTGAGTAATTTCTCCTCGTATTTGGAATTTTTAATCAGAATTTGTTGAATTATCACGGTTTGCATTTTTTTCATTTCCTTCAATTTTAGTCACTTTTTCTTAAATTTCCTACAATTTCCTTAATTTTAATCAACTATCTAGGCGAATTCAGGAAAACGCCTCAACTACCTGAAATTATTGATTGACTTCTTACAGGCAGTTGAAATCATATCTAATGAATTTCTTAACAATCCTCGTATGTGGAATATCTAATCAAGATTTGTTGGATCTATCACGATTTTCAGATTTCCATATTTCCTTGGATTTTCTTTTCATATATCCTTCCGTTTCCTAAATTTTTGCGACTACTTAAATGAGTTGAGGAAAATGCCTCAATTGCCTGGAAATATTGATTAATTTCTCACAGGCAGGTTGAACTTATACCTAATAAATTTCTAAAAAATCCTCGCATTTGGAATTTCCAATCAGGTTTTATTGGACCATTATGGTTTGCAGATTTCCTAATTTCCTTGGATTTTCTTCACTTTTTCATATATTTCCTTTTGTTTCCTGACTGTTTTCAGCTATATAGACAAATTGAGAAGAAAAATACCTTAACTGCCACTACAACTGAACTATTGATTGATTTCTCACAGGCAGTTAACGTAGGTATAACCATCAATTTATTAAAAATCTTCGTAATTTCTAATCAGGATTAATGAATAAGACCATGATCAGTTTTAGATTTCCTCCGATTTCCTCAAATTGATTTTTCAGTGTGTTAAGATCCAACTTAAATATTGGCTATCGGACTTCTGACTTCGTAGTATCTGAAGTTTTCTGTAATGTTATATTTTCTTAGTTTTATAGACGAAAAACTACTTGAAATTATTTATTGTGATGTGCAAAAGATATTTTCATGCTGTCTTGAATATCTGATATTTGGAATCATTCTGGACAATGAGAGGTAAGAAAATTTATTATACCTCATTAGAGTTTTTCAAATTTGCTAATTAATTTTTTTTTTACTTTTCAAATTTTTCATAAAAAATGCCTTAAAAAAATTAAACCGACGAGGATCCAGTTTAATTTTTAAATACTCTTAGGTTGGTTTGACTTTCTTTCCTCGTAGCTCCTTAGATTTCCTTTCTTCATTTTTTTTGGTTTTCCTCAATTGCCTGGACGAAATATAAATATTAACTTAACTAACTGTTCTTCTCTTATATTCTACTGTTCTATCCCTTTAGTTGCTAAATATTTCAATTATTAAAGTTATAAGCACAAACACTGGTTGATGTTTAAAAGAGTTCAACCGACAATCAAGCAGCAAACACCCATGTATAAACTGCTACGAGTTTTAATTAAGAAACCCAAATAAGAGCAAAAAAATTACATTTTAAGCACACGAGGTAAAGAACGAGTCGATTAAATGAAATAGCAAAAACGGTGCATCCAACATGGCGAGGAGAAAGTGGTTGTGACTTTTGCGAGAAACGCACGAGCGAGCCATTGACTTCTTCATCGTTAAGTTCAAAGAAATCTAAACCGCGGATCATGGAACAACCTTTACCTTTACGTCGGTTTATTCATCATACATCGGAGTTGTTCGTACACGCTCCCAATTAACCATAATGTTAATTTATAATTAGTGTTTTCAGTTACCTAACCCAAATAATCCGTAAATATTCGGCGATGCGGGCCAGAATACCGTAACGTATTAAATAAAACATATAAATATATAACGTTGTCAAAATTTATTCGATGTGCTTGTGCCCACAGCCTTTTTTTTTTCGTCGAAGAAAGATAAGAGATTTAAAACGGTGTTTTTTTTTTAATTAATTAGATATTTATTGAGAGGGCAGATTTTGAGTGTAGAAGTACCAAACGTTTAACTGTCTATATATTTCCAAAGGTTTTCTGTGACACATTGTCTACAAACCAAAAGTTTGAACCCTAACTGACTGTTGATCTCGTTTAAAGTTCAACAGACAAGTAAGTCAGTAACTTTAGGACCAAGAATTAAAGTGATTCTACCAAAAATTTCCCCAGTAAAGATAAATGAACGCCTCGGCCCACGATGACATTTATTTAGGCCATCCAGCCATACCTTTGCAGATAGGCACGTTAGAAATACGTCTTTACAGACTGTCAACCCAGATCTCAGCGATGACGCTCAACGCGAAACAATACCCAATAAATACTACAATATGCCTCTTTGGCTCATTTACAAACAATGGTCACATCGGTAATATATGCCACAACATAACGGATCATGTTATATCTAGCATCTGCATCTCATTAGTATCTATTTGTAAAGGAGGATCGACGAAATTGGTGCATATAAAACTAATAAAAAAATTCATATGCAGGTTGGAGAGTCGATGGTTACATATAGAGACGTATTTTCCCAACCTGTATAAAAATTCTTTTGGTAACGAATCGATTGGAAAAAAATGGAAAAGTGACATAAGAAGACCCAGGAATGGAATTTACATGGATATTATTTTTTTAAACTTAGTGATGGAACTTCTAGGAAGTTAAGATGTAAATTCAATAATTCAAAGATATACACACAGTTGCCTGGAAGGAATTTAATTTTTTTTAAATAAATTCAAAAGTACTATGGGATGTAAAAGCCAAATTGTCTTGAAAAGATTATAAAATGCAACGATGTGTATAAAAGAATGAAAAGGCATATTGCTTAATGACTAAACTGAAAGGATATAAATCCAGGGCTGTAAACCTGTTGATCAAAACCCTCTAATAAAAGTACGTAAATCTAAGGGCATGAATTCATGGATAGAGACCCAAGGACACTAAGGACACCTTACCTGGAATAATAATAAAAATCACAAGGATAATAATACAGGAATAGAAACTCAAGTTGATGGAAAAAAAAAGAACTGATGGTTAGAAAAAGGAGTAACTTTAAGAAGAATTACAAATATTACCTAGGAGAAAACGAGAAAACAATAGAGGCAATTTAAGATGCACTAAAAACCTTGGAAAAATTGAAACTTGTAAGAGCACATACGAAAATTGCCTGGCTAAAAAATACAGATTAGATTTGCCTGGAAAAACTTAATTAATTAATCAAAAATACAAAACTCCAAAAATATGCATCTAAATTGCCTAAAAAAAAACTGTAAGAGCACATAGGCAAATTGTCTGAGAAAAAAGACACATTGATTTCTCATACTTCAGGCAGTACAACCATCAATTTAATCAAAACATTTCCAGACAATTAGGCCAAAGTAGTTTAATTATTCCAGGCGTGTCTCGGCTTTATCTCAACTGACTGGAATAGTAAAACCACTTAAGTGCCTGGAAATGATAAGCCTCTATTACATAGTTATCTGAAATTTCAAATTCAATTGCCTGAAAAAATTTTTCTTTTAATTACCAAGCAGTTGACTCATTCAAACAGTCAAAGCATTAGTTGCCTGAAATAAAGCAGTTGTTTCATAACTTCTTACGCAGCTGTCTGAAATTACAGTTTTACAAATTCTGATTTAATTGCCTGGAATAATTTTTTTTATTCCAGTAAAGCCATCAATTTTTTTAAACATATTTGCAAGAAGTTGGAACAAAATAGATTTATTGTTCCAGGCAATTGGTCAACGACAATTCCAGATAGTCCAGAAGTTTCGGGCCTATAAAAATAACTATTCTAGTTACGGTAAAATTACTGAAACTCCGGTTGAGTTTCAACTATGCCTGGAAAATTACTTAACATGTACTCAAATTGTCTGGAAAAATTGGAAAAAAATACAAAACTCTAAAAATATGCACGTAAATTACTTGGAAAAAATATAAAATGCCAAGGATTCACTGACGTATTGTCTGAAAAAAAAAATTATATACATTGGAAATAATAGAAATTTTTAAATAATGAATTCCAATATTCGACAAAAATGTGTTTTATATAAACGTTGTTAATTGAAATTTCCAATATAAATCAATTATATTCAATTAAAAAAGCAAAAAAAATATTGTATTGACTGATATTTTTTAAAATTTAATTAGAATTTACAATAAATTTCCGACCTAATATTATTACGCTACTTATCCTACCGACTGCGCTTATTTTAATAAACAAAAAAAGAAAATCGCGAAAAAATTTAGGAAATTGAGAAAAACTTAAATAAGAATTTGCTAAATATTTAATTTTGCGATTTTTTTGGAAAAAATAAGGTTTGTTATATATCTAAATAATTTACTGTTAGAAAATAGAGAAACAGTGAAATTTCCACTTTTTTTTTCATTCTTTCCAGAACTATTTTTAATTTAAATCAACTGTATATAATTAAAAAAAAAGCTATGGAAAAAAAAATAGTGAATTGAGGTATATTTTTATATATTTAAATATAGAAATTAATTTAAAAAAAATTAATAAAAATAGAATTTACAACAAATTTCACATATTTACAGGAATTTATCACAAAATGCCTGGAACTCAAAAACTTCAAAAACTGTTAAACATAGAACTTAACATTTTTATAGAGATTGTCTAGGTAATTTATTTGTGACACATATTTAAGGATATTTAACAAAATATGTAAAAATGATTAGAGAAAAATTAATAAGGAAATCAAAAAATGCCTGTCACTCAAAAACTATTAGGCATAGAAATTTGAAAATTTGTCTACGAATTTTTTAAATAATTTAATTGGACACCTATTTTGAGATTTTTCAAAAAAAAATACGAGGATAATATTTTTAAAATTTTGAAAAAAATGAATAAAAAAGAAGTAAAATTAGAGACTTAAAATTTTATATACGGATTCTTTTAATAATTTAAGTAGACATCTTTTTCAGGATTTAAAAAAAAACAATAAAAAATTAAAATTAAAAAAAATCATAAAACGCCTATAATTAACAAACAAATACCAATAGAAATCTAAGAATTTTTATACGGATTTCGTGATTAATTTAATTCAATATCTACTTCAGGATTTTTCAAAAAAAATTATAAAAAACCACAAAATGTCTATAATTCAAAAACTTTTGGACATAGAAATATGAAAATTTGTATACGAATTATTCGGTTAATTAATTTAACACCTATTCCAGGACTTTTCAAAAAAATATATATAAAATTTAAAAAAAAATTGGAAAAGGTTAAAAAACAAATCACAAAATACATATAATTACACAGTGCTACTCGGCTATAGGTCATTGGTCAATTAAGTTACATAACAGTATTACCAAAAATTACGAAAAAATATAAAAAAAGAGAGTTAGATACAACTTTTAACAGTAAATAAGAATAGAAAATGTAGGAATTATTTTGCATTATAGTTCACCATTTTCACTGTTCTACTTTTCTTCTTTCCTTTCTAAGCCAATCTACTTCTATAAAAGCCGTTCCAGGACTTTGTTTTTTGAACTAACAATCCTGGATAATTTGACAATTTTATTCCAGGAATCTGACTCTACTATGGATCCTTAAAGTAACTCTATAATTTTCTTCCAAAAACACCTTGTCTTTAATATACTCTATTGGTTTTCAATACTGCTGTTACCAACATACAACCACAAAAACACCTTTTTTAAGTTCAAATATTTAATCCGTGTCTAATAACACTAACAAATAAAGTCATTATTGATCATTGTCTCTCTCTCTCCTGAGAAAATTTCCGTTCAAAGACGGTGATTCGAGATGGAATCATTCCATTTATCCACAAACCGTGTACCGCAAGAAGAAGAAGAAGAAGTAAAAATACACAGTCGCAAACAATGATGCAAAAACTGGAGTAGGCCACGAAACGAGTCCAGTTGACTAAATTCACTTTCAATTAACGGTTTTGGAATGATTAGGCTTTGCTTGCCGCGATCTACGTATATGACGCGCTTTTAAAAGTACCGTTAGGGCGAATCCTCGCTATTAGTGGCCACTACTCGGTAAATCGTCGAGGATTTTACGAATTAACGTTACATTTATAACTCGCGATGTGCCTAATTAATGTTTTCTTTAGTTTTGGGTTATTTCTGGCATAATTTAGCTTGCGTGGTAGGAGGAGATCTGATGGGCAAATGGTCATTGATGATATACTTTGAATTTGCAAGAAATTTTACCTATTGCTAGGAGGGTATACCTATATATGGACTTAATTTTGTTGGATATTGGAAGAAAAATTAAGGAATTAAGGAATGTGCTGAGGTATTTTTACTAAGAAAATCTGAATAATTTAAGGTGACTTAACTGAATTTACAAATAATTTTTTTTTTTTGGTCTGTGCATTTTTTCCAGACAATTTGAGTACATGTTATGTAATTTTCCAGGCATAGTTGAAACTCAACCAGAGTTTCAGTAATTTTACCATAACTAGAATAGTTATTTTTATAGGCCTTAAACTTCTGGACTATCTGAAATTGTCTTTGACCAATTGCCCGGAACAATAAATGTATTTTGTTTCAACTTCTTGCAAATATATTTAAAAAAATTGATGGCTTTACTGGAATAAAAAAAAATTATTCCAGGCAATCGAATCAGAATTTGTAAAACTGTAATTTCAGACAGCTGCGTAAGAAGTTATGGAAGAACTGCTTTATTTCAGGCAACTAATGCTTTGACTGTTTCAATGAGTCAACTGCTTGGTAATTAAAAGATAAATTATTCCAGGCAATTGAATTTCAAATTTCAGATAACTATGTAATAGAGGCTTATCATTTCCAGGCAGTTAAGTGGTTTTACTATTCCAGTCAGTTGAGATTAAGTCGAGACACGCATGGAATAATTAAACTACTTTGGCCTAATTTTCTGGAAATGTTTTGAATAAATTGATGGTTGTACTGCTTGAAGTATGAGAAATCAATGTGTCTTTTTTCTCAGACAATTTGCCTATGTGCTCTTACAGTTTTTTTTTCAGGCAATTTGGATACATATCTTTGGAGTTTTGTATTTTTGATTAATCAAGTTTTTCTAGGCAAATCTGATCTGTGTTTTTTAGCCAGGCAATTTTCGTATGTGCTCTTACAAGTTCCAATTTTTTTAAGGTTTTTAGTGCATCTTAAATAGCCTCTATTGTTTTCTCGTTTTCTCCTAGGTAATATTTGTATTTCTCCTTAAAGTTACTCCTTTTTCTAACCATCAGTTCTTTGTTTTTTCATCAACTGGAGTTTGTATTCCTGTATTATTATCCTTGTGATTTTTATTATTATTCCAGGTAAAGTGTCCTTGGTGTCCTTGGGTCTCTATGCATGAATTCATGCCCTTAGGTTTACGTACTTTTATTAGAGGGTTTTTAAGCAACTTGGGTTTTGATCAATAGATTTATAGCCCTGGATTTATATCCTTTAAGTTTAGTCATTAAGCAATATGCCTTTTCATTCTTTTATACACATCGTTGCATTTTATAATCTTTTCAAGACAATTTGGCTTTTACATCCCATAGTATTTTTTAATTTATTTAAAAAAATAAAATTCCTTCCAGGCAACTGTGAGTGTATCTTTGAATTATTGAATTCACATCTTTACTTCCTAGAAGTTCCATCATTAAGTTTAAAAAAATTATATCCATGTAAATTCCATTCCTGGGTCTTCTCATGTCACTTTGACCCTTTTCCATTTTTTTCCAATCAATTCGTTACCAAAAGAATTTATATACAGGTTGGAAAAATACGTCTCTATATGTAACCATCGCCTCTCCAATCTGTATATGAATTTTTTTATTAGTTTTATATGCAGCAATTTCGTCGATCCTCCTTTACAAATAGATACTAATGAGATGCAGATGCTAGATATAACATTATCCGTTATGTTGTGGCACATATTACTGATGTGACCATTATTTGTATATGAGCCAAAGAGGCATATTGCAGTATTTATTGGGTATTATTTCACAAATAAAGAAAAATTTTTTAGTTGTATCTCATCTAACTATATAGCCAGAGATTTAATTATATCAGTTATAGCATATGAGTATATTGATTAAAAAAATAATTTTAATTAATACGTCTTAAATTTAATTTTAAGAAAATTTTTGGAATTGTAATTTTATTCCATTTATTCTGAAAAGTCCAAATTTACAAAAAGAAATTCTATGCAATTTAGATTATTTGAAGAAGAAGCCAGATAAATGCGGAAAATTCATGAAATATGGCTGATATCGAAGTTGGCCTAAACCAACTCAAATATTGCATTTCAAATTTATTTTAATTGTTGAGAATTTTGGGAAATTACTGAAACATTAAATAAATTTAGGCCAATTTTTACAAGCCGTGAAAATAATTTCAAAAATATTAGAAAACGGGAATTTTATAAAATTTCAACTCAATTTCTCAACCCATTGATAAAGCAAGCCTGCCTCATCTAACTATTCCTCAGGAAAAATCAACTATGAAAAAATCTATTTCAATAATAAATGCCGGGTAAATACATAGAATTCCAGAATATTAGAACCTCCAAGTTAACTCAGTCCAGTTCGACAAACCCAATAGGGATGGGATGAAACTAGGAAACAGCATTTAATTTTTGGTGGAAATTTCACTCTTTTGAAAATTCAAAATTGGAATTTCCAACTTAACTGAATAAATCTACAAGAATTAATTAAATCGATATTTAATAAAATTGTGGAAACCATGATAATTTAACAAACCGTGATTTAGAAAATCCACATACGACATTAGATGTGGACCTTAATTGCCTGTGAGCAATTAATCAATAATTCCAGGTAGTTGAGACCTTTTTCTGAATTCGTCTAGATAGTTGATAAAAATGTAAGGAAATTTAAGAAAAAGTGAAAAAAATTCAACAAAATAAGAAAAAATGCAAACCGTGATAATTCAACAAATTCTGATTTAAAATTCCATAAAACGAGAAGAAATTAATCAATAATTCCAAGCAGCTGAGGCGTTTTTCTCAATTAGTCTACGTACTTGAAAAAAATCAGAAAAAAAAAGAAATATAAGAAAATGAGGAATTGTGGAAACCATGATAGTTCAATAAACCCTGATTTAGAAAATCTAAATACGAGGATTTAAAAAAAAATCCATTAGATGTGGACTTCAATTGCCTGTGAGAAATCAATCAATAATTCCAGGCAATTGAGGCACTTTTCTCAATTTATCTAAAAATTCAGGAAATAGAAGTAAATGGAAGAAAAATTTAAGAACATCCAAAAAAAGGAGGAAATCTAAAAACCATGATGGTTCGACAAATTGTGAATAAAATTTCCAAATACGAGGGTATTAAGGAAAGCCATTAGATATAATGAAGCTGCTAAGAAATTAACTATTTCAAGCAGTTGCAAAAGTTTGAGAAAAAGTTATGAAAATCACACGTCCAACAAAATTCTGATTGCAAATTGTTAATAGAAGGATATGGCCTCAACTGCCAGAAATGATTGATTTTTTAGATACGGTCTCAACTGCCTGTGAGAAATCAATCATTTCTTGCAGAGAAATCATTGAGGTCCTGAAGAAGAAATCTCATCAAATTCTCAGCTTATGTTAAAACTGAAGAAAATAATTTATTTCTTCTAGGAGTTACAGTCACTAAAAATGAGAAACATAAAAAAAATTCAGCAAACTTAAGAAGCCTTAAGAAAACGTCAGGAATTCTAAATATGAGAAAAGTCAAGATGTTTCACCTTAAGGAGTTAAAAAAAACAGATTCAAGGAAATTCAAAATGAGCTTTAATAACCTGAAATTGAGGTAAAAAAAATCCAAGAAAATTAGGAAATCTGTCATGAAAATCTAAGAAATTCTGATTTTTGAGAAAGCCTATGACCTCAACTGCCTGGAAGGAATTGACCATTTCAAGCGGATTAAATGCTATGTCAAAATGACCCTAGGCAACAAACCCTGACCATAAGGTGACACTGAAAAAAATTCTGTTTAGTTGACAGTTTTTTTGATCAACGAGCAAAAGTTTTCTGGATAGATAATGACTTTGATAGAATCATTAACCAGGAAACCTTGAATGGGCTTAATGATGGTTTTCACCATCATCCACTACTGCTGAATTAGCAGATGACATAACAGGTATTTCCCTGATTTCACCTTCTTAGATCAATTTAATGATCATGATGCATTGATCCCAAGAAATAATTTGCTTATGGTGACAGTGAATCTGTCTCCCTTATTATCTGGTTGAGAAAGACTTTAACTTATTTTGTCTCTCTCTGACCTAAGACACCCTGTCGAAACTAAAAGTTTTACATAACAACAATAACTTTTAAGTAACAAACGTAAACAAAAATGATTCAAGTCGATTTCGTAGTATAAAAATTCCACGTTTCGTAACTTGTTTTTAACACCGCACTATAATACCAGGTCCGCATTGGGCAATAGAAAGGACGGACGTTGACTCGGCTTTTAACGTTAATACATCGTTATCCTTATATACCCATATTTAACTAATAATATTTCGCTCTCTAATGAATAATTGCATCCCACATCCTCTAATGATTTTATGGTACCAGCAACACGATGCAGAAAAAATGCTGTCGAGAGAGAGAAAGAGAGAGAGAGAAAGTTGCCTTTACACGCATTTCCTATGTTTTAACTAATGTTTATGAATAGTTGTTAATAAGGGCGCCGTTTGTTTATTATAAAACTTATTCAGCTGAATTGGTAATAAAATGTTAATGACACGGATACGCAATGCAACAACTGGTCTTCCATTCAGGTGAAATACGAATGAACAAATAATTAATTTGCTGATAATAAATTGGTATCGAGAGAAAGTTGCAGAACCAGACGTCATATCTTCAAGCTGTCGTTAGAACAATGTATATATGACCGGTTCGGTGAAGAGAAAAATAGTTTTTTTTTTTTACTTACTTCGAGAATTACGGAGAAAAGTCGACAGGAATCGGAGGATTTTAAGGTTAAGGTGGTGTTTGCCTGTTAGTTTTTAAAAGAGTTCGATGGACAAGTAGGAGGAAAACTTTCTTTAAAACTTGATATTCTGGATAAGTTGGAACATTTTCCACCCTATTTATTTCAAATCTGCTAAATAATATTGAATCTTCCTTACTAAAGATACTTAAGTTCTAATTTTGATACAGTATCTTATGTAAGCAAAAACTGCATATAATTTAATAGATTCGCAATAAATAGTGTCCTAAAGGTAGTTTACTCCTGAATAGAAAAATATCAAACTTTATTAAAAGGTACGTCTATGAGGTATCGCATTTCTTATCCTGAGCAAAAGGTGCGCCTTATAACGTTACAGCTTTCTGCTAAAAATGAAAAAGATCGCTCAACAAATAACCAAGATGTCGGTTTGTATCCATTTTGAGGCAGACACTCTATATATAATAGAAAGAGAGGCCAAGGAAATTGAAAGAACTTGAGGAAAAAATCTCAAGTATAAGCAACTAGAATTATCAAGAAATTTGTATCCTGGAATAGAATTCTTACAAAAGATCCTTCCTGCAAAAAAAAAACAAAGTTCCTGACCTACTCGCCTGTCAAGCTTCTTAAGATGAGAGTGTCAAGCAGAATTGAAGATGATCGAAAGAGAAATCAAGGAAATTCAAAGAATTAAAGGAAAAATTCTCAAGTACGAGCAAAGTGTATCTGGAAATCCTGGAAAAGTTGCAACAATTTGACCAAACAAGGCACTTGTACCTTTGGTATGTTCATCAAAATGTTCACGTTTTTTATACCAAGAATTTCGACTGGAAAAAAAAACAAAATTTGTAATGTGGATAAAGTAGGTCAGATTATGCAGTCAATGGATCATGATGTGAGTTGCAGAAGCAATACAGTTCCAAAGTAAAAAAACCCTTTCTGCAAAAAAACAAAGTTTCCGACCTACTCGCCTATTAAGTTTCTTAAGATTAAAGTGTTGAGTAGAATTGAGTATGATAGAAAGAGAAGCCAAGGAAATTCAAAGAATTTAAGGAAAAATTCTCAAGTACAAGAGCAAGGAGTATCTGGAAATCCTGGAAAAGTTGCAACAATTTGACCAAACAAGGCATTTGTACCCTTGGTCTGTTCATCAAAACGATCACGTTCTTGACTATGAACACCAACACCAAGCATTCCAATTAAGGAATAACGAAAATTTTAATGAATCTTAGAATTAATTGAAGAAAGTTGCAGGATGAAGGCAGTTCAGAGACAAAAAACTTCCTAAGAGCCTCCATAAACCAACAATGTTCCTGACCTACTTACCTATTAAGCTCTTTAAGACTAGAGTGTCGAGCAGAATTATGGAAAAGTTCGATTAATTTTCTTTCTTCTTAAGAGATTAAAAAATCAATTTGAGGAAATCGGAGGAAATCTAAAACTGATCATGGTGTAATGAATTCTGATTAAAAATTACGAGGGTTTTTAATAAATTGATAATTATACCTACCTCAACTGCCTATGAGAAATCAATCAATAGTTCAGTTGCAGTGGCAATTGAGGTATTTTTCTTCTTAATTCGTCTATATAGCTGAAAACAGTCAGGAAGCAGAAGGAAATGTACAAAAAAGTGAACAAAATCGAAGGAAATGAAAAAATCTGCAAACCCTAATGGTCCAATAAAACCTGATTAAAAAATCCCAAATGCGAGGATTTTTTAGATATGAGTTCAAACTGCCTGTGAGAAATTAATCAATAATTCCAGGCAATTGATGCATTTTCCTCAACTCGTTTAAGTAGTCGCAAAAATTTAGGAAACGGAAGGATATATGAAAAGAAAATCGAAGGAAATAAGAAAATCTGAAAATCGTGATGGATCCAGCAAATCTTGATTAGAAATTCCACATACGAGGATTCTTACGAAATTCATTAGATATGATCTCAACTGCCTGTAAGAAATCAATCAATAATTCCAGGCAGTTGAGACGTTTTCCTGAATTCGCCTAGATAGTTGATGAAAATTGAGGAAATTGAAGGAAATTTAAGAAAAAGTTAATAAAATTCAAGAAAATGAGAAAAAAATGCAAACCGTGATAATTCTGATTAAAAATTCCAAATACGAAGAGAAAATCAATAATTAGAGGTAGCAGAGGCTTTTTCTCAATTAGTCTACGTACTTAAAAAAAAAATCAGGAAAAGGAAGAAATGAACGAAAATGAGAAATTGTGGAAACCATGACAATTCAACAAACCCTGATTTCGAAAATTTAAATACGAGAATTCTTAAAAAATCCAGTTCGATTAATTTTCCAAAAGTTCAATTAATTTTCCATAAGGAGGTTGTGCCTGAGGTCTATTTATCAAATCACGTTCTTGATTCTGGAGACAAACATCAAGAACTCCAACTGGAAAAAAAAACAAAATTTGTAATGTGAATAAAGTAGGTGACACTCTACAGTCAAAGGATCGTGACAGGAGTTGGAGATTAAATACAGTTCCAAACTGAAAAAAAACTCTTCTTGCAAAAATAAATTTTCTGACCTACTCGCCTATCAAGCTTCTTAAGATTAGAGTGTCGGGCAGAATTGAATATGAAGCCAAGGAAATTCAAAGAATTTAAGGAAAGATTCTCAAGTACAAACAAAGTATATCTGGAAATCCTGGAAAAGTTGCAACAATTTGACCAAACAAGGCATTTTTACCCTTGGTCTGTTCATCAAAACGATAACGTTCTTGACTATGAATTCCCAAACCAACACCAAGCATTCCTATTAGGGAATAACAAAAATAAATCTTAGAATTAATTAAGGTAGTTCAGAGACAAAATGACCTCCTAAGAGCCTCCACGAACCAGCAAAGTTCCTGACCTACTCGCCTATCAAGCTCCTTAACATTCCAGTGTCGAGCAACATGTCAATCAGTCACCTGCTCCGACAATTCACCGTCTTCCATTTAATTTGTCATCAAAAATCATTAGGAGACCATCTGCATTTCTTCTCAAGGATCTTAAATAGTACCGGCAGCAACGAAACATAAAACCGTGGTACCAACAAAGGCGAGCGAAGTAGGTCTTCGACCCACTTTGCCCTACTCGGTGCCGGCTCCGGGTTTTCCCCTCCCCCTCCTCGTCGTCATCATCGTCAAGAACGGTCACGCGACCGAATCTTCCGGTTTCGACTGCTCCGCAGGACCGCGGCATGCCATCGCAGGACGTTGAAGAGAATCGCTCCGACCGAAATACTCTCACTTCTGTGTTGTCCATTGCATTTCTGGTTTAACGGGATATGAAAATTGCGATAGGCAATCACGATGAGTCATTGAGTTGTTGGAAAGAAGGATGGTTTAATGTAGTTTCAAAATGATCAACAGATCAAGGAGAGACTTCTTTAAGGTGGAAGGTTTCAGAACCTTGATGAAGTATTGAATTGAAAGCAGCACAGGAATGAGAAGCTAGGGACTTATTATCTATCGAGGACAACTTTTGCCTGAAACAACTTCTGCGTCATACCTACCACTATCTCTTTACGTTCATTTAAATGATTTTGGGCAGATTTGAGAGACATTATTTGGTTTGTCAACAAGTGGTTGCGTTCTTGAATGAGTATAATCTCATTCCAATTCATCAGTCTGGCTTTCGAAAGTCCCATAGCACAACTACAGCATTAATTAAAGAGCTGGATGATATTGGTAAAACCACGGCTTTGGTTCTCTTAGATGAATTTGACACCATTGATCATCGAATGTTATATGCAAAATTGTCTTATTAGTGTTCAGATGCCACTGTGCTGTTTTTTAGGAGCTACTTGAGCAATCGGCTTGAAGCTGTTGAAATTGATAACAACATATCATCATTTTTGCCACTGGATAGAGGAGTCTCACAAGGCTCTATTCTTGGTCCTTTATTGTTTATTCTGTATACTAGAGATATTGGACAAGCAATTAAAAAATCTTGTGTACACCAATATGCTAATGACACTTAATTGTATACCAGCTTTGACAAAGAAGAATACCTACCTGCATCTATAGAAGAACTTAATAACGATTTAAATTCCATATATTCTTACTCAGCTAACAATGGACTAAAATTAAATCCTAGTAAATCGGTAATTATGTTTTTTGGGCCTAACAAGGACTGGGTTAAGGATAATGTTATAATAACTTTAAATGATATACCATTGCCAAATGTAGATAAATACAAAAATTTAGGTATTATTGTTCATGACAGCCTAAAATTTGAAAGTCAGGTTGTGAAGGTGATCCAAAAATTTAAAGGGGAAAAGTAGTAAAATTATTAAAGTAGGGAAATTATTAACACAAACCTGAAAATAAAATTAACGGAGTCGCTTGTTTTATCACACTGTAATTATGGTGACACAGTTTATTGGCATTTTCTTAATAGAAATTCAAAATACCGGCTTCAAAAAATACAAAATGCTTCTGTACGGTTCATTTTTTGGTTGAGTATAAGAGAACATATCACTTCAAAACATTGGGAACTTGGTTCCTGTCCAGGCTATCTGTTTGATAAGCTTAATAAAATAAATACTCTTCATAACAGACACGCGCTTTAATGATTTATTTGATGTTCCTAGGCATAGAAGCAACATTATTATTATTATTATTATTATTATTATTATTATTATTATTATTATTATTATTATTATTATTATTATTATTATTATTATTATTATTATTATTAAGTAAATATTACAGGCAGCACATAAACAACTCACGTTCATACAAAGCTTGGAGCACGTAAAGGAGTTGGAGGGCGATAGAGAGAGGCAAAAATGCCTTACGAGGCAGCCCGAGGCACAAACCATCTTCTGTCTTAGGTACATAAGAGTAAAAGAGCAGGAGACTTAAACAAACAATGAAGACAATGTAGTCACTTATAAGAGTTTTCAAAATAATTATATATTGGAAAGAGGTAAGGGAAAAAATGTTTAGTGGAGACAAAGGAACACATAATAGGGAGCTACCAAGGTCTTCATGAGGTAGCGGAGAATTCTCTAAGGCAAAAGAACCAGACCCTCTAAAAAATCAGGACACCAAGAGGCTGAAAGATATAGAAGAGCGTCTTTTCAGACATAAAGACAAATTTTCCAAGCACCATTATTAAAATTATTAGAGCATCATAAGCGCAATGATGAAAATAGTGACGAAACTTTAAATTTCAGAAAAAGAACTGGGAAGTAGACTAAAGGGGGCGCTTTTGAGCCCAAGTAGAACGATTAGAGGCTAGAGCCCTCTATTCTACTCAAATTGATAGTAGTAATAAAATAATGCTAAATAAAAGATCAGATATTAAAGAGCCTATCCAGGCCTCACTCCAGATGGAAAGGCCTCCCAAGCAAGTTAGTGGAAGATGGAAAAAAGTGTGTCAGAGTGTTCAAAACCCTGTAAAGACCACTAGAATTCTTTCGGCTCGGTGACTGATGACGTGCTTTCAATAAAAAAAAAACAGCAACCCGATATGATCAAACGAAACCACAAGAACCCAAAAGTCACTTGACTGCCTGGAAAAATTTAAGTTATTACTATTTTTTACTTCTGTGCGAGGGTTTACTGCACTGAAGTTCCTTAACAAAACAAAAAAAACATATGTATTATTATATTATTTTATTGACGAATTATATGCAACGAATATAGAATTTATAACGTGGGTAATTAAAATAGCAATATTGCTCATCTCCCATTCTGCTTTGAATTTTCACAACGATAATTATGTACTTTAAATTAAGAAAACTTGAAATAAAAAGCCTAGCAACATTATACATGTTAGAAATACATTTTACGTCCAGGATTTTCAAGGATTTTATACCGTACTGGCAAATCAATATAACTTTAAAATAATATAATTAGATAGATAGTGCAACAGAAGCAAGTACATAACGTAAGTGTATGAATAGTGTGAAAAGACTCTATCCCCATGCGTAATCCTTCTATATATATATCTGGTGGGGATTCAGTCTTTTCTTTGTCATACCTTAGTAGTTGAGAATACACTATTATGAACTCCCTTTTCTAATGCATTATTCTTCTGTAGGCTAGAGCTCTCTATTTTACTCAAATCGAAAATACCGGTACAGATAGTAGTGATCAGTTGTTGAACAGCTTACCCAGGCCTCACTTCAGACAGAAAAGCCTTCCAAGCAAATTGTGGAAGATGGAAAATGTTCGTTCTCGTCATGGAATGTATAAAATTTAAGTAAATCCAACAAAAACTGAAAAAAACTAGACTCAAAATAAAACGAGTCAAAAGGTCAAATTCCATATTGAAACTGGACACCTCTATGTAGTTTGAACTTCAACGGCCTATGAGAAATCGATTAATAATTCCAGGCAGTTGAGGTTTTTTTTCCTATTTCTTCCAGGCTGTTGAAAATCTAAGAGAAACCAAGCAAACTGGTGATAATTATGGAAACTAGAACTAATGCAGTATAAATATAATAAAAAGGTCAAAAATGTTGAAAAAAGGTTTTTCGCATGTTTGCCTCACTTCAGACAGAAAAGCCTCCTAAGAAAATTAGTGGAAGATGGAAAAAAGTGTGTCAGAGTGTTCAAAACCCTGTAAAGACCACTAGAATCCTTTAGGCTTGCTGACTGATGAAGTGCTTTCAATAAAAAAAAACAGCAACCCGATATGATCAAACGAAACCACAAGAACCCAGAAGCAGCTTGATGATCAGTCAGCGTAAAAGTGGGTCAACGGATTTTATGTCGAGATAAAGTGTGTTGAGGTACCGAAAAAAAAATGGTTCTTTGTCTCCTTTTTTTTAATGAAAACAACAAGTTATTGGCGCATAACGTCGTCACCGATGATCACCCAGTATTTGCCTACGCGCTTCCAAGTGTATTCATTACTCAAGATTTACAGTTAGCCAAACAGCACAATTAAAATACAAGCCCCCATGTCTATTATATTCGGTATTTAATGATACGCGAGTCGTCTCTCCAAATAGGTAACATACTGAGTATGATTAACCCACGAATGTCGTGAGGAGGTCAGCAGGTCACAGATATTATTTTAGTTTTTTTTTTTGGGGGGGGGGGAGGGGGAGGTTGTTTAGTGAGTTTTAGTGGGATTTTAGCTGCATTTAGTTAGTCAAGAAATTGAAAACGTTATTTCTATACTTGCCTGCTGTACTCTTTTGAAAATCGACAGGTGGTTAGGTCAGAAACTTTTCTTTTTTTTGGTCATAGAGAAGCTTGTTGTGCAGTTGGTTCAGTAGACATTAGGGACCTAAATAATAGGTTTGGGGGTTCTCTTCAAGCAAGAATAAATTTGGGAACAAACAATATTTTGTTTAGTTCTTAGTTCTTAAAGAAGAATTTAGATTAACTACCTCCAATTAAAAAAAAATCAGAAAAATCTAAAGTTTTACTTTTCATGTAGTTCGTTCTCGTCATGGAATGTGTAAAACTTAAGTAAATCGAACAACAAAACGAGTAAGAAAACGAGTCAAAAGGTCAAACTTTCCATATTAAAACTGGACGCCTCTATGTAGTTGGAACCTCAATGGCTTATAAGAAATCAATCAATAATTCCAGGCAGTTGAGTTTTTTTTCCTATTTCTTCCAGGCTGTTGAAAATCTAAGGGAATCCAAGCAAACTGGTGATAATTATGGAAACCAGAACTAATGCAGTATAAATATTATGAAACGGTTAAAAATGTTAAAATAAAAGTGAAAATGGTTGATAAGATATGTTGAAAAAAGGTTTTTTATTTGTTTGCCTGTTGAACTCTTTTGAAAGTAGATAGGTGGTTAGGTAAGAAACTTTTCTGGGTTAAAGGTAAAAATTGCTGTAAGTTTCCAATTACCTTAATACAATTACTAGATTGTCAGTTTTTGACCCTATTTCCATCTTTCTTTGGATTTTCTTGATCTTTGTATATTCAATGAGTTCAACTGCCTGGATGTAAAAAAAAATTAATTAAAAATTGAAGATACTGAAATAGGGGTCTAATGAAATAAATTCAGGAATCCAAGTACCAATTCCCAAGTTTTTTCCGTAATAAAATGTTTAAGTTATGCTACTTTTTTGGAAATAGA
The DNA here is from genome assembly GCF_022605725.1 of Anthonomus grandis grandis. NCBI lineage: Eukaryota > Metazoa > Arthropoda > Insecta > Coleoptera > Curculionidae > Anthonomus > Anthonomus grandis. The sequence goes on from NC_065558.1 coordinate 7,296,769, forward strand.
ACTTTTCGTCCAAGAGCCTGGACTAACGCCCATAATAGGTTCTATGTAAGTGTGCCTGGACTCTTGAAATACTCCAAGATTTTTTCCAGATTTCCAAGTGCCTGGAATAAGTCACTAATTCTCATTTTATTTTAGGCATTTCACGTCATTTTTAATACCTACATTCAGGTTTCAGATTTTTTGGAAATAAACAAAATTTATAGGTAGACGACAAGAAATTGGGTAGTAATTCGTTCGCTAGATATAGAGGTTTTTAACAAGTTAATTTGGGGTTTCTGACCTTTTTTGCAGATTTCTTTGGATTTTCTTATTTCATATATATTTAATGAATTCCTGGACGAAATAGAAAGAATTGCCGGGAATTATTAATGGATTACTTTGAGGCACATTTAATTTTTTGAGTTTTTTTATTTTTCCTGAATTTTCTATGGTTCTCAGATTTTTTTTAATTGTACGATTTCTAAGAAATGTGTAGACCATGAAGACAAAAAGAAATCTCCAATTACCTTACCCCTAGACGTGAACCTGAAAATTATTTAACTGTTTCTTCAAGGTCTGAAAAAACGCTGATGAAGGTGCCTTATGAAATTAATTGAGGAGTTTGAGAGTTTCTAAGTTTTTCCGTAACAAAATGTTTAAGTTATGGTACTTTTTTGGAAATAGAACCTTTCGTCCAGGAGCCTGAACTAACGCCCATAATAGGTTCTATGTAAGTGTACCTGGACTCTTGACTTACTTCAAGATTTTTTCCAGATTCCCAAGTGCCTGGAATAAGTCACTAATTTCTATTTTATTTCAGGCATTTTACGTCATTTTTAATATCTTGATTCAGGCTTAAGTTATTTTGAAAATAAAAAAATTATATAGGTAGACTACAAGAAATTGGGTGATAATTCGTTTGCTAGACATAGAGGCTTTTAATAAGTTAATTTGGGATTTCTGACCCTTTTTGCAGGTTTCTTTGCATTTTCTTAATTCGTATATATTCAATGAATTCCTGGACGAAATAGAAAGAATTGCCTGGAATTATTAATTGATTACTTTGAGGCACTTACGGTCACATTTATCTCACTTTTTTTTTTAATTGTACTGATTTCTTTCTTTTCAATTCTTTCTAATTGATTTCCATATCATTAAAAAGAATTGTGTAAACCATTAAGGCAAAGAGAAATCCTCAATTACCTGACTTGTGAACGTGAACGTGAACCTGGAACTTATTTAACTGTTTCTTGAAGGTCTGAAAAAAACGCTGATATAGGTGCTTAATGAAATTAATTGAGGACTTTAAAAATTTTCAAGTTTTTCCGTAACAAAATGTTTAAGTTATGGTACTTTTTTGGAAATAGAACTTTTCGCCCAACAGCCTGGACTAACGCCTATAATGGCTTTTCCATTAGTGTCTGGATTTTTGACCTACGCCAACATTTTTTCCAGGTTCCCAAGTGCCTGGAATAAGTCACTAATTCCCATTTTATCTCGGGCATTTTATGTTATCTTTAATATCTTCATTAAAATTTTGGTAGTAATAATTACTTTGATAGAGGATTTCGTCATATTAATCTGAGCTTTTGGCTGTCCTATATAAAAATCAGAATAATCAAATATCCATAATTTAGATAAAAATTTACTAATAAAAGTACACCATTAATAACATATTTGCTTGCCAAAGTAAGTTTATCCTACTCACGTACCCGTTGCAACATAACAACGTACCATGCAACGGAATGCCACGATCTTTATCATTAGACAAGTTAACTGTACCACTGTAAATTTATTTGCCAAAAAGTGTAACGTGATGTCACAATGGATGGAAATAATATAATTATTTAGAGTCCAAAACCGCTTAGTACCGCAATCCAATTTTTGGCCAGAGTCAAAGACAAAAACTATGCTGATGAAGAAACAACAACGGTTTTTAATTAAATGCGGCCGGACTAACTGAACCCGCGAGTTATTAGACCGTCAAGTGACAAAAGAGACAATTTTTTTTTCGTATTGTTAACTTCGGATGAACAAATTGTTTAATGTGCTTCAGGTGTAGACGACAAAAATACGATGAACCGTTTGACGAATAATGAATCGGTGTGTGGGTTTGGTTGGCGTTGGTTGGTTTATAATTCATCATGAATTTTTTCTAAATTGCTTACTAAAGTCAAAGGATGCCTGTACATTTTTAATTACATTTTTATAAAAAGTTTTTGGTTTATTAACTTCTTACTCTTCTTCAAGGCAAATTAGAAAGTAACTGGTACCACTAAGAACCTCCCTTAAATTTAAATTTTTTTGATACTGGTATTCTTGTAAATATTAATAAAATCAGAGTTAGATGAACTACTATGAACTTCCCCAATTTCGACGTTATTATGAAGTGTTTGTAATTTAGAACTTTTTTAGTTGGAGGTTAATACCTGACCATAAGGATATCATGCTTAAATATAATTTTTATAATTAATTAAATTTAGAGTGGTACAATATAATATGGAAAAAAAACATCACTAGCAAGTTGAAAATAAGGGCAGTTTCTGTGTTTTCCATTCGTTTATTTGTAAGTAGTTTTTTATGATAAATTGTGGCTCTACTTTGATTATTACTAATTTCAACCCAACACAAACGACTTTTCTTTCCACCCCTATCCAATAAAAATCCACTTAAAACACTTGACCAAAAAATGATTTTTTGACATTGCTGTGCAACCCAAGAAAACTGGCCAAAACCGAAAATTCAGGACATGTTACAAGACTAAAATTACAATAAATAAATATACAATTTAAAAAATCTAAAAAAATGGAATTTTAAGTACCAAGATGAGCCAAGAAAAATGAAGGAAAAAATATATAATAAATGACTTTAACTGCCTATAAGAAATCAATCAATAATTCCAGGCAGTTGAGACTGAGCCCTAAGGATCACATATTCAAGGAGTATTTTTTGATTCATGCAATCAAACGCCTGTTATAAATCACAAAATACTACTGCTGCGTCAACTTGACTAATAATCAAATTATTATATAGGCAAAAGAAAAAGGCAAATATAGAAAAGAGATTGGTTACTCTAATTTCATCTAATGTTTCTACTATCTTGGCTAGGTATTGTTTGGTAACGTTTTAATGAATTCTTCGAAAAATGCAATTTCTAGTCCATTGAGTCTATAATAAATAAGCAAACTAATAAATCTAAGTTGCAAATATCATGAGAAGGTAAAAAACATAAAAACAAAAACTGGAACTGTTACGGAAATTGAAGTTCTCTCGACATTAATTTTCTCCAACAAAAAAATAAATATAATAGGGAAAATGGAAAAACTCTATGGTGAAAAAATTATGCTGGAAACCTTAAGGTAGTTGGGATCTTAATAAATCAATCAGTAACTCCAGGCAGTTGAGATTTTTTGCTATTTTTTTCAGGTAGTGGGAAATCTAAAGGAATCCAAAAAAACTTGAAGGTATTCAAGAAAGTTGAATAAATGGAGTGTAAAAATCATAAAAAAACTAAAAATGGAAATAGTGGGATAATAAAAAAAAATAGAAAAAATTTCTCTTTTAGGTAGTTCGAGTCATGAAATAATTAAAACTCAAATAAACCAATGAGTCAAAAAGTTCCATACTAAAACTGGAAATCTCCATGCAGTTGGGGCTTCAATTGCTTATAAGAAATTAATCAATAATTCCAGGCAGTTGAAGTCTTTTTTATTTCTTCCATATAGTTAAAATTATTGATAATAAAAAACTCAATAATATCAATAGCGCTCCTAACTGGATAAAATACTTTAAATTGTGAGACAAATTTAGTAAAAGGACTAAGAGTACATAAGAAGGAATTCCGAATATATGGACTAAAACATAATCTGAATTGCCTATAAGAAATCAATCGATAATTCAAAGCAGTTGAAGTTTTCTTTCCATTTCTTGCATATGGTTGAAGTGATTGACAATAAAAAACTTAATAAAATCAATAGCTCCAAACTGGATGAAATACTTTAAATTGCATTAGCACTCTTAGTCCTTTCACTCTTTTAGAAAGAAGTAAGAGTACATAGGAAGAAATTCCAAATATATGGACTAAAATACAACCTCAATTTCCTGTAAGAAATCAATCAATAATTCCAGGTTATAGTTTTTTTCTATTTCTTCCATATAATTGAAATTATTGATAATAAAACACGTGAATGGTCAAAAAAAAACCTACATTAAAACTGGAAACCTTAATGTAGTTGGAAGCTTAACTGCCTGTAAAAAAATCAATCAATAATTCTAGGAAGTTGAGGTTTTTTCAATTTCTTCCAAGTAGTTGGAAATCTCAGGGAACTTAAGAATTAAGAAAATTAGAATAGAAAATAAGAAAAAATAAAAAATTATCAATTCCAGGCATTTGTTCTCTTTTTCAGATGATATATATAAAATTTCCAAAGGAAACTGAAAAATGTATAAAATTAGGAGAAAATACAAGAATAGGTGAGAAATCCTACACTAAAACTGGAATTCTTAAGGTAGTTGAAATTTCAATCAATAATTCCAGGCAGTTTTTTTTCTATTTCTTCCAGGTAATTAAAACTGGAAACCGTAGGGTAGTTGTGACTTCAATTGCCTGTAAGAAATCAATAATTTGAGGCATTTAATGTTAAATTCAATTTCAGGTACTCCAAGTCAATAAAATTAAAAAGCCTAAGAAACTTTAGAAAATTAAAAGAAGGAAAAGGGTTAAAGAAAATTAATTGAAATCTCAGAGTTTTGGAAACTCTCTCAATTTTCTGCAGGAAACTATGAAAACATGGTGCGAGTTATTTTGGTTAATTTTTATCAACTGCGTGTAAGAATTCAATCAATAATTCCAGGCAATTGATTTTATTTTACATTGTCAAATAGTGCAAACCAATAAAAGAAGAACTTCAAGAAGTATCAGGAGAACTTAAAAGGGAAATCGAAGAAAATATAGACTGGAAACTCTAAGTTAATTGGTAAATCTCCGGCTTACGTTAACTTCAATTATATTTCCCAAGAAATCAAGAAAAAAATTAGGAAAAAAGTAAATTTGGTTAGTTATTACTCAACTGCCACAGAGAAATCAATCACTAATTCCAGGCAGTTGAAGTTTTTTTTATTTCCTCCATACAGTTGAAATTATTGATAATAAAGCACGTGAATGGTCAAAAAAAATCTTACATTAAAACTGGAAACCTTCATGTAGTTGAAAGCTTAACTGCCTGTAAGAAATCAATCAATAATTCCAGAGGGAACTTAAGAATTTAGAAAATTAGAATAGAAAATAAGAAAAAGTAAAAAAATTACCAATTCCAGGCATTTGTTCTCTTTTCCAGATGATATATATAAAACTTCCAAAGGAAACTCAAAAATGTATAAAATTAGGAGAAGATACAAGAATAGGTGAGAAATCCTACACTAAAACTGGAATTCTTAAGGTAGTTGAAATTTCACTTTTCTGTAAGAAATCAATCATTAATTCCAGGCAGTTTTTTTTCTATTTCTTCCAAGTAATTAAAACTGGAAACCGTAAGGTAGTTGAGACTTTAATTACCTGTAAGAAATCAATAATTTGAGGCAGTCGATGTTAAATTCATTTCCAGGTATCCCAAGTCAATAAAATTAAAAAGCCTAAGAAACCTTAGGAAATCAGAAAAAGGAAAAGGGTCAAAAAAAACTAAAGAAAATTAATGGAAAATCAAAAATTTCAGAGTTTTGGAAACTCTCAGTTATTTGGAAATCATATTCATTGTCTACAGTTTTCTGCAGGAAACTATGGAATAATAGAACAAGTTATTTTGGTAAATTTTTATCAACTGCGTATAAGAATTCAATCATTAATTCCAGGCAGTTGATTACAAAATCAATTATTACAAAATCTACATTGCCAGGTAGCGCAAAATAATAAAAGAAGAACTTAAAAGGGAAATCGAAGAAAATATAAACTGGAAACTAATTAATAACTATTCGACTTTCCTTAACTTCAATTATATCCCTCAAGAAATCAAGGAAAAAATGATGAAAGAAGTCAAATAAAATCGAAAAATTATCAAAAGTACTTTGGTTAGTTGTTATTCAACTGCCACTGAGAAATCATTCACTAATTCGAAGCAGTTTTTAATGCGTAAAACTCTTATGACATACTTGCCTGTTGAAGTCTTTTGATATATGACAGGCGATTAGATAAAACACTTTAATTGGGACAAGTTCTCAAAGAGTCGAGTGTCAGATTAAAGATAGTTTGCATGTAATCATCAGTTCAACATTCTTAATAATTTGTCTCATTCGACTTTACTTAAACCATTTTTCATCAATCCATCACTTTGGGTTCGAAGCTGCTGCTTCATACTGACATTTTCTCGATGTAGTATGACTATTCATTTATATTTCTATTCACTGATGAGGAAGATAACCTATTTATATAATATAATTTATTATATTTGACTTCCAATCAAAAAATCTATATTAATAGTATAAATAATAAAATTAATCTTAATCTTAATACTAATTTTTGCATTTACAATAATCCTTAATTTAATCTCAAAAAAAAACTTTTAATGATAGAGAAAAAAATGGACAATTTGAATGTGGATTTAACCCCATAAATCAAGCACGTTTACCGTTTTCTTTACAATTTTTTCTAGTTGCTGTCATTATTTTTGACGTTGAATTAACCCTTCTCCTTCCCATAATTTTAGCAATAAAAATCTCTAATTGAATCAGATTCTCTCTAACCTTAAACTATTTATTATTATTCTGCTACTCGGATTATTCCATGAACAAAACCAGGGATCTCTATATTGAGTAAAATAGGACAATAGTTAAATTTATAACGTTTAAGTTGCATTTAAAAATTATTGTATACAATTTATCTTAAACAAGAAGCAAAATTTGCATTTAATTTCGACCTAAATTTTTGATTTTGATTAATCCTTGTTAGCGGTAAATCACTGTTAATAATTAAATTGAGTCCTATACTCTAATTAAAAGCTAAGATTAGTCAAAAAAAGCTTCTAACTTCATCTCATAATTCATCGATATAATTTTGTACAGTACTTGGACAAAGTCCTTTTAAAAATTAATCTAAAAAAAAATCTTAAAAATTAAATTATTTAAATCTTAAAAACCTAGGTTTAAGGCATACGTGCCTACTGAAGTCCTTTCATATTAACCAGGCAATTAGGTAAGAAACCTTAAAGTCTGGATATATGAGTCGCGTAATTGCATTCATATTGGTATGTATGGAGCGATAGTTGGAGATGTATGGAGAGATAGCTCATATAAAGCTAAGTAAGGAATGTTAATTAAACTAGCTTAAACAATCAATAATAACCCGAGAAAACCTTCAACTGTTCAGCCCATTTCTCCACGCACGGGTCATTACAAAATACCAATCTCGCAGCAGGAAACCTGGTGAGCTCCAACCTGTCGTCCTTCACCCACTGCCAAGGCAAGTCAATGCACCTTTTTCGACTTGTAAATATAATTGAACCATTTAAATCACTTACCTCAAACAAATGATAATCCAAAAATGAGTAATCACGAAATTTAGGTCACTTTTATTGCTTGTCTGTGTTTATTTGTATTTGTGATGGTATCCGCACACTCACTTCCGCAAAAAAAAATCTTTTTTAATATCAGTTTCAATCACTAGGCACTAGAAGAATTGTATTTATTTTTGCAAAACACCATTGAAAGTGTGTTAGGGTGTCACTACTTATCACTGTCCTTAATTAACTACTTTGAATTACGCGCATCACTTTTAATTTAAATTAAGTAAACGTACGACAACCACCCCCGTAAAAACGAAATAAATAATTTCCAAAGTGGTGAGCGCGATATCTTGGGGGTGCGATTTTCGTATAAGTCCAGAGAGGGGGGGGTTGCGATTTCGGCACTGGCCTACTTACTACCCTTCAGCGTGCTCTCGGTAACAAGAGAGCCAAGACTGGACATCGAGGATCCTGACGAAGAACAACCGAAACCGACTGCCCCCACCTCACGAAGAATAACTGTACCTGTTGTAGATTTACGCCGAGGTAACCCACTTCTTCGCGGAGGGGCTTCGATGGTCGATACTGCTGCTGCTGCTGCTGCTACTTTTGGTCGTTGATGATGGTTTTTTTTGGTGTAGACAAGGGTTAGTTTTAAAGTACTTTAACCAGTTTGACGCTATTGAGTTTTTAAGTAGAAAGAAAATTTTAACTGTCTTGGATAATTGACAAATTTCTTACAGGCAGTTGAGGTTACATTTTACTTCATATATTTGGAGTTTCTTCCTATGCACTCTTAGTCCTTTTACTTTATTTTTCTCATAATTGAAGGTACATCATCTAGTTTGAAGCTACTGATTTTATTGAGTTTTTTATTATCAATAATTTCAACTGTATAGAAGAAATAGAAAGAAAATCTCAACTGCCTTAAACTATTGATTGATTTCTTACAGGCAGTTAAGGTTATATTTTAGTCCATATATTTGGAATTCCTTTCTATATACTGTCAGTCATTTCACTCCATTTTTTTTACAATTTAAAATACTTTATCTAGTTTGGAGCTATTAATTTTATTGAGTTTTTTATTATCAATAATTTCAATTGCATGGTAGAAATAGAAAGAAAACCGGAACTGCCTTAAATTATTGATTGATTTCTTACAGGCAGTTAAGGTTATATTTTAGTCCATATATTTGGAATTCCTTTCTATACACTGTCAGTCATTTCACTCCTTTTTTCTCACAATTTAAAATACTTTATCTAGTTTGGAGCTATTAATTTTATTGAGTTTTTTATTGTATGGAAAAACTGCCTACTGGCAGTTGAGGTTACATTTTACTCTTTATAAAGAGTATATATATTTGGAGTTCCTTCCTATGCACATTTATTCTTTTCACTCCATGTTTCTCATAATTTAAAGAACAATATGCAGTTTGAAGCTATTGAGTGTTTTATTATTAAAATTTTCCCTTATATGGAAGAAATAGAAAGAAAATCTTAACAGCCTCAAATTATTGGTTGATTTCTTACAGGCAGTTGAGGTTGCATTATACTCCATATTTTTGGAGTTCCTTCCTATACACTCTTGGTCCTTTGACTCCATTTTTCTCATAATTTAAAGTACATTATCCAATTTGAAGCTATTGATCTTATTGAGTTTTTTTATTATCAAGAATTTTCCCAATATGGAAGAAATAAAAAGAAAATCTCAACGGCCTTAAATTTTTGATTGATTTCCTACAGGCAGTTGAGGTTACATTTTACTCCATATATTTGGAGTTTCTTCCTTTACACTCTTAGTCCTTTGACTTATTTTTTTTCATAATTTAAAGTACATTATCCAAGTGGAAGCTATTGATCTTATTGAGTTATTTTATTATCAAGAATTTCCCTATATGGAAAAAATATAAAGAAAATCTCTACTACCTTTTATTATTGATTGATTTCTTACAGGCAGTTGATTTTACTCTATATATTTGGAGTTCCTTCCTATACACTCTTAGTCCTTTTACTCAATTTTTCGCACAATTTAAAGTACTATCTAGTTAGGAACTATTGATATTATTGAGTATTTTATTATCAATAGAAAATCTCAACTGCCTTGATTTATTGATTGATTTTTTATAGGCTGTTGAGGTTATATTTTAGTCCATGTATTTGGAATTTCTTTTCCTTTTTAGGCACCCTTAGTCCTTTCACTCCATTTTTCTCACCATTTAAAGTATCTTATTCAGATTGACTATTGAGTTTTTTATAGTCAGTAACTTTCTCCTAAAACCTTTACTGCCTTTAATTATTAATCGATGTCTTACAGGCAGTTGAGGTTACATTTTACTCCATATATTTGGAATTCCTTACTATGCACTTTAGTTCTTTTACTCTATTTTTTTACAATTTAAAGTACTTTGTCCAGTTTGGAGCTATTGATTTTATTGCGTTTTTTATTATCATTTTTTTTAACTATATGGAAAAAATAGAAAGAAAACCTCAACTAACTTGGTTTATTGATTAATTTCTTACAGGCAGTTAAAATTCTCTTTGAGTCCATATATTCGGAATTCCTTCCTATGCACTCTTAGTCCTTTCAGTTAATTTTTTTTACAAATTTCCTAATTTTTCTTGGATTTTCCTGATTCTGTTTTCAATTTCTCTCCAGAATTTCTAAACTTCTCGCGAGTTTTCTTTTTCATATTCTTCTTGGATTTTCTCACTAAGAAAATTAAACTATGTCGAGTCATAAATTTCTTCAAGCAGTTGAGGTCATATCTCTTTAGTTTCCAATTCCAACTACTTTGAAGAAATAGAGAAAAATATTTAGGATAATTAATTTTCTGGAATTATTTTCCATTTTTTGCTGGATTTTTCAGTATACTTATTTTTTTTCTCGACGTAATTTCTTATTTTAGTAAAGGAGGAATGGTAGACAATTGAAGTAAAGAAAACACCTATCATTCTTTCCATTAAAAGGTCCAGTTTTACTAAGGCATTTTAGGCTTCTCATAGATTTTTTGTTTTTTTATAGTTTTTTAAACTTTTTCTAATTTTCTTAAATTTCCTTGATGTTCTTATTTTTATTGACTTGTACTGCCTGAAAATAAATAATAACTGCCTGGAATTATTGATTTTCTACAGGCTAATCATTTACCAATCAATTACCCCAAGCTTTTCAGTTTTAATATAGGATTTCTGACCCATCCACGCGTTTCCTCTTATTTTTATAATTTTCCTAGTTTCCTTTGGATTTACCTAATTTTTGTATATATCACCTGGAAACAAAAAATAATGCCTGAAATGGTGATTGATTCCCTTTTTTCTAGTTTTTCTTGGGTTTCCTCAAATTTCCAACAACCTGGAAGAAATAGAAAAACAGCCTGGAATTATTTATTAATTTCTTAAAGCCAATTGAGATCCCAACTACCTTAAGGTTTCCAGTAATAATATGAGATTGTGAGCATTTCATGCATTTATGTCTGGAATTGTTGCTTTGACTTCTTAGAGGCAGTTGAGGTCATATTTGAGAAATAAGGGAAACATTCATTCACTTAACTTTTAACTAATTTTAACTTTAACTTTTTGCTAATTTTTGCCATTTTTCAGATTCTTCCTTTTTTTGTTGGCTCAAGACATGTAAATCATAGGAAACACCTATCATCTGCGAATAAGAACTGCCAGTTGTCTTAAGTATTTTGAGCGTTTCATGGATTTTTCCTTTTCCATAATTTTTGCAATTTTCTTTGGTTTTCTTCAAAATATTTACTAATTTTAACTTAGAGACAAAATAAAAAGTTAAATACTTACAAGCAATTCAGCAAATTTCCATGGGTTTCCTTAATTTTTCCTATTACTACTTCTTACTAATTTAATATTTTTCACCTTTTTATACTCTTGTAATTGGAATATTCAGTTACTCTTGGACTTTTTAATTTTTCTTGGATTTTCTTGTTTATTTTTTATTTCTAAAATATCTTAAATTAATATTTTATTTTATTGAGGAACATAAGCTTAGACAACAAAATCCAATGTCTTTCCAGACAATCTCTTCGGTTTTCTTAAATTTTATTCTTGGATTTCTTTGCATTTCCTATTTTTATTATTGACTGAAAAAAATTAAAATAATCATCAACCGCCTAAATTCATTCATAAGTCCTTCAATTTTAATATAGAATATTTAATACTTAAGTCTATTTCTATAACTTTTTCCACTTTTCTTTTAATATTTTTCCAAGATTTTTTAATTTACTTTCTTCAATCTGGGATTATTGATTGATCTATTTCAGGTAGTTTGGCTTTACTCCAATTTCTAGTACACTACCTGATAGAAATAAAGGAAGCTACATCGAACTATTCCTACAGGTTCCATTTTTCGTGGATTTTCTTGAAGTATCGTGGATTTGCACTTTTTTCTCTGGAGTTACTGGAAAAAATAATTTTAAGCAATCAGATCCAAGAAAATCCCAATCAAGTTTGATTTTGAGATTGTTGACTCTCAGAAGTATTTCCTTCTTTATATGCATTTTTTCACATATAATTGATAGTCCTTTCTCTCTTTATATACGAAAAATGGTTTTTCTTAACTTTAATCTTTTAGAAATCATTATAATAAATTTTGAGAAAATCATTGCCAATCATTTCTAGTTTTGAAAAATATTATTAGAACGGATTTTTCACAGTCACTGAGTCGGTGACTATTGAATTAATCTAGATCCTTAATAATCACTCTGACAACAGCTACTTTAATCAAGAACTTTATCACAAATTCCAAATTGATTTATCGATATTGCGCGCGACCTAAAGTGAGGATATTTTACCGAATACATTTGCAATCTAGATATTACAATAATAAACGTTAAAGAGCGAACGTAGTGTCGCAAGGCACATATATAGGAAGTACTGCGGCCTTGCAAGGACGATGACTCGCTCCTTTTACCACGAGCTGGTAGTTTTTTTTTGTCGAAATCGTTAATTAATTAGGTTTGATTTTTTTTATATCTAGTTTATAGAGCGTCCTTAATAAACGCTTCCTTTGGAATGCTTCCCATAAGATTCTATTTGGCACTATTGTGTTTTATGACTTGAGTAAGGCGTTTGACTATAAGGACCCAGGGAATGCGTCCCTTCAATCAATCCTCCCTTCTTAGATATCATAACAATTTTTTGTTCATATTTTAATTCTCATAATTAACAGGTTGTCCTGCGCAATATCAGAGAAGATCTGCCTAATATTTACAAAATACATAGATCTAATTACCGTCCTTTTTTGTTTCGAATTTTTAATGATAACTCATAAAAGAGAAAAAAAAATCTAAAACGCACACGAAATCCATGCACCAGTGATGCCTGGCTAAATATTGCAGATTTTTACGAAACGGTTTGGCTTCGCTGACTCCATTGTGTTACTTAAACTTGGACTTTTGCAAGTGTTCGAATTATTAAACGAAATAACAACACACTGTGTAATATAAATAATAATTACGGTGTTCACGAGTGAGTCGAATCGCATTTTATACGTGCATAATGAAATTATTTGTCGATGGATATCTTTGAATAGTTCATCCAGGTTTTATCGTATTGAGATCCAATGCCTTTATTTGTATTTAATCAGGTATAATTTATGGATAATCTACTAAAGTTCTGACTAATTTAACTAAATATTTTGGAAGAGTATTATGCAGATTAGGCCAGAAAGATCAAGAAAATCTAAAGAAAAATAAAGGATGGCTGGAAATTTCCAATATAATGGTTTTTAAGAGGAGATTAATCAATAATTCCAGGCAGTTTTTTTTTCAACGAACGAAAACTGGAAATGCTGGACTGGTGCGTGAAAAGGTCAAAAATATAAAAATAAAACTGAATGATCCTACGGTTTTTAGTATATTGATTTTTTTGGTATATTGAATTATTTCCTTAAATAAAATCAAAAGTAACAACAATGAAATTTGAGCTCAATTGCTTGTAAGAAATTATTCAAGGTTTATTTCCTCTAGGTCTTTAAAATAATTTTTTTACAAATTCGATGCATTTGAAAATATTTAAAATTATTTTACTAATTATTCTAAGTATTTGAAGCTGTTTTTAATTTTATTCTAGGCATTTAATACCCTGCTAGTTGAAGCTACTTCTCCGATACAGTCAAAATTATGATATATTTTATCGAGACACTTGAAATAAATTTTGTATATATTTTATAATTTTTCTATTTATTCCAGGCATTTTAAAACGTTTCGAAAACTATTTCAGATTTTTGAAATAATTTTCCTATTTATTTCAGGTATTTTTAAATACTTTGCTAATAGAACCAATTTTTTCGACGCAGTCAAAATCATGGTATATTTCTACCAGGCACTTGAACTAAAATTTTGTATGTATTTCATTAAAATCATTTTCCTACTGATTCCAGGCATTTTAAGCCATTTTCGGTTTCATTACAAGAATTTAATACCCTGCTATTTAAACCCACTTCTTCAATGTAATCAAAATCATGCTTTATATCTTTCAGACACTTGAAATATTTTCTTATATATTCCAGACATTTTAAAACGTTTTTAGTTTTATTTTAAATGTTTTAAAATCATTTTTCTATTTATTCCAAGTACTTCAAATCATTTTCAATTTTATTCCACGCATTTAATGCCTTACTACTAAAAGCCACTTTTTTGACGCAAATAAAATTATGATTTATTTCTTCCAGACCCTTGAAATAAATTTTGTATGTGTTCCAGTCATTTTAAAATATTTTCAATTCTATTTCAGATTTTTGAAATTATTTTCCTACTTATTTCAGGGATTTCAATATTTTATTCCAAGCATTTAATGTGCTGCTACTTCAGGCCACTTAACCGACGTAGTCAAAATCATGGTTTATTTCCTCTAGGTCTTGAAAATATTTTTTTTACGTATTTGATGCATTTGAAAATATTTAAAATTGTTTTACTCGTTATTCTAGATATTTAAAGCCATTTTTAATTTTATTGCAGGCATTTAATGCTCTGCTAGTTGAAGCTACTTCTCCGATACAGTCAAAATCATGGTTTATTTTATCCAGCCACTTGAAATAAGTTTTGTAATTATTTTATAATTTTTTTATTTATTCAGATTTTTGAAATTTTTTTCATTATTACCGACTTTATTCCAGCTATTTTTAAATACTTAAAAATAATATAATAATATAATAATAAATTCCAAGTCATTTTAAATTTTATTCCAAGTATCACACTCGACATAGTCAAAATTATAGTTTATTTCTTCCAGGTACTTGGAATATTTTTAATGTATTCCAGGCATTTCGAAATATTTACAATTAAGTTTCAGATTTTTTAAATAATTTTCCTATTCATTCCAGGCATTTGAAGCAATTTTTTCAGTTTTATTCCAGGCATTGAATGCCCTGCAATGCCACAGATCACATCTTTGATGCAGTCAAAATAATACTTTAAATCTTCCAGGCATTTGAAAACATTTCTCATTTTATTTCAAATTTCTGAAATTATTTTATTATTTATTACAGATATTTCAAGACATTTTCAATTTTATTCCAGGCATTTAAGACACTGCTACTTGAATCTATTTCTTGAACGCAGTCAAATGTCATGATTTATTTCTTCCAGGCACTTGAAATATTTCAGGTATTTGAAAATGTTTTCAATTCTATTTCAGATTTTTTAAATAATTTTTCTATTTATTCCAGGTACTTAATACTTTGCTAGTAGAAGCCACTTGGTATATCAAGGTAATTTTCTACCAGGCACTTGAAATAAATTTTGTATGTATGCCAGTGATTTTTATATGTTTTCAATTCTATAATATATAATTATAGTTCAGATTTTTAAAATCATTTTCCTACTTATTTGAGGCATTTTAGGCCATTTTCGGTTTTATTCCAGGAGTTTAATACCCTGCTATTTAAAGCCACTGCTTCGATGACATTTTGAAACATTTTTAGTTCTATTTTAAATGTTTTAAAATCATTTTTCTAGTTATTCCAGGTACTTCAAGTCATTTTCAATTTTATTCCACGCATTTAATGCCTTACTACTAAAAGCCACTTTTTTGACGCAAACAAAATCATGATTTATTTCTTCCAGACCCTTGGAATAAATTTTGTATGTATTCCAGTCATTTTAAAATATTTTCAATTCTATTTCAGATATTTAAATTTATTTTTCTACTTTTTCTAGAGAGTTGAACCAATTTTTAATTCTAATTTAGACCCTGCTCTTTGAAGCCACTTCTTCAACACAATCAAAATCATGATTTGTTTCTTCCAGACCCTTGAAATAAATTTTGTATGTATTTCAGCCATTTTAAAATGTTTTCAATTTTATTTCGGAATTTTTAAATTATTTTTCTACTTATTTCAGGTATTGTAAGCTATTTTCAATATTTCAAGCATATAATCCTCTTGCCACTTGTTCAACGCGATCGAAATCATGATTTATATCTTCCAGGCATTTGAAACAGTTATTATGTTTTTCAGGCACCTAAATATTACTTAACCCATTAATTTGGAGCCATTTTCAATATCATTTCAGGCGTTTAAAGTCGATGCCTACAAAGAAAGACTTTTCAAGTCATTTTTAAGGTTTCTCCCATCTATCAATCTCGTATATATTTAACAATTGAGGTAATTTTTCATGATTCTGACCCTCTTCCATGAGAATGTTGAGACTATAATGAGCCTTTGAAGTGTCATGCCAGTAATTTTCTTACATCCTTATTGTGAATATTAAATAAAAAATACTGTAAAATTATGATCTGAATCCAACAAACAAAACAAAAAAACGCTCCCTAACGGTAATTTTTCTATTCTTCAAATTCATCTTGATCCGTTACACTTGTGCGTAATATTGCGTACCGAAAATTCTTATTATTATCACTCGAAAAGTCATATAATAAAAATGTGTGAATTGCCGCATAAATAACCCTTGTCGGGCGCAAAATTAGTTTCTGGAAAAGAAAGTCGATCAAACCCGATTCTCTGAACTTCTCTTAACATACAAAAAATTCAAAATAACCCGTTTTTTTTTTGCTCATATAATCATCTCGGGTCGCACAAATTATACCTTTTATTGGACGAATTATTATACCGCAAGAACTACTGTATCTGGGAAACTGTTTTTGTCAAAAAGGGGCAATAAAAGAATCCGTTTTTCTCCTCATAAAATTATACCCTTATTTATTGTGGGTGTGATAACAGAACACCCTGTCCCTATTGTATTATGTACACTATAATTTCATATAAAAACTGTTTGACCTAAAAAGGGGTTATTGTAATAGAAAGGGTTACTTTTCTCAGGCTAACATATGCCACTTAGGTTGAATTTGGGTTATTTCTTGACCAATGGGTCGAACCCTTTTTATATAAACATTTTTTCTTCAGCGTTTATACTGAAATAAATTCGGCATGTAAAACATCACGTACCTAAAGTACTACTACCATCTAAGACCCAAAGTAGGTCTTCAAGAGAACTGAATTTATTTTATTTTTTTTACCACGGCGTTTTGGGTATTGTTTGAATGAGGAGCACGTATTGTAGAACACAATAAGGTATTCGCTTCATGCGGCAGCCAGTCAGCGAACAAGGGTAATTATGGTTAAATATTTTCGCTTTCTAATGTCGTATCAAGCATCGCTAATTCAGGTTGAGTCGAGAGGCGGCCATATCAGACATCTGTAGTATCACTACCACTATCAGTCCGATCAAATTATTACGAATTTTTATGAGAATTGAAGAAACGGTGCATTAGCAGATCATATTATTGATATCCTCACACGTTCCTTCTGAGACGCTTAATATGATCTTTCACAATACTACGACCCAAAACTATCATGGGTAATCTAAGTAAGTAAAAAACATTCTTTCTAACTGTATTATTAGCATCCATTGGTACATTTTGGTCAATCAAACTTGCCGATGGTATCGCGTTCACGTGTTACGGAACACGCTGTCATTCCTTGACTAACGGCACTATTTTGACTGATGGATATCCCCAAAGAATCGACCTAACCGATTGCTAGTTAAGATGGACGACAATGATTGAGTAATTGAAGGGTATTGTCAATTGTTGGAGAGTTATGGGTAATGTTTGTAGTAATAATGTAGAATGAGTTGGTCTTTTTAATATTAATCTACCATCGCCTAATCAGTTTTGAGATAAGATTAGATTAGTGACTGTGTTATATGCAGAAAAAGTTTTTTTCCTAGTGTTTCACGGATTATTACAATATTTCATATTATTGTGAAAAATCAATCGCCTTTTTGCTACTTTTGTTCCTTCTGCCTTTATTATTAATCAAAAGTCATAATTATATAAAAAAATATCAAAAAGAGGAATAGTTTTATTAAATCGGTGTTGTCAATTAAATGTATCGTTCTTAATGGTTTAATTTATTTTAATGGCACACCCTATGCCTTATTTTTTTAAAAACCTATACAAAATTTGATAGAGAATTTAATTCTGATTAAAATAAGCCTAAACACTTCATGATTATCTTTATTGGTTTTTGAGTTATGTGCATTTTTGTGAAATAATATACCGGTAGGCCAAACAAACATGAATCTTTAAATTCAAATATCTTATAAGCTATTTGAGATAACTATAAAGTGTTTGATATCATTGTAATCAGAAAAAAATTCTTTATCGGTATGTCCACATAAAAAAATAATTTCCACTGTAAGAAAATTAAATTGTAATAATACAAGTTTGGAAATGTCGTGGCATGTTAGCGAATTTTATTCCGATTAGAATGAACCCAAACGTTATATGGTTACCTTTGCTGGTTCTTAAGTTATGGGCATTTTTGTGACATAATATACTGGGTGGGTCAAACATTATTAATTATTAAATTTAAATATTGGAAATAACCGTAATATCTTTGGTATCAAAAAATCTTTGGTAAAAAAAAATTAATAGCAAAAATACATATTTGAAAATATCATGGATTGCTAGCAAATCTTGTTTTGAATAATATAAAGTCAAACACTATATAATTATCTTTATTGCTTCTTGAGTTATATGCATTTTTGTAAAATAATATACCGGTGGGCCAAACAAACATGAATCTTTAAATTCAAATATCTTATAAGCTATTTAAGATAACTATAAAGTGTTTGATATCATTGTAATCAGAAAAAAATTCTTTATCGATATGTCTACATAAAAAAATAATTTCCACTGTAAAAAAATGAAATTTTAATAATACAAGTTTGAAAATGTCGTGGCATGTTAGCGAATTTTATTCCGATTAAAATGAACCCAAACATTATATGATTACCTTTGCTGGTTCTTAAGTTATGGGCATTTTTGTGACATAATATACTGGGTGGGTCAAACATTATTAATTATTAAATTTAAATATTGGAAATAACCCTAATATCATTGGTGTCAAAAAAACTTTGGTAAAAAAAAATTAGTAGCAAAAATACATATTTGAAAATATCATGGATTGCTAGCAAATCTTGTTTTGAATAATATAAAGTCAAACACTATATAATTATCTTTATTGCTTCTTGAGTTATATGCATTTTTGTAAAATAATATACCGGTGGGCCAAACAAACATGAATCTTTAAATTCAAATATCTTATAAGCTATTTGAGATAACTATAAAGTGTTTGATATCATTGTAATCAGAAAAAAATTCTTTATCGATATGTCTACATAAAAAAATAATTTCCACTGTAAAAAAATGAAATTTTAATAATACAAATTTGAAAATGTCGTGGCATGTTAGCGAATTTTATTCCGATTAAAATGAACCTAAACATTATATGATTATCTTTACTGGTTCTTAAGTTATGGGCATTTTTGTGACATAATATACTGGGTGGGTCAAACATTATTAATTATTAAATTTAAATATTGGAAATAACCGTAATATCTTTGGTGTCAAAAAATCTTTGGTAAAAAAAAATTAATAGTAAAAATACATATTTGAAAATATCATGGATTGCTAGCAAATCTTGTTTTGAATAATATTAAGTCAAACACTATATAATTATCTTTATTGCTTCTTAAATTATATGCATTTTTGTGAAATAATATACCGGTGGGCCAAACAAACATGAATCTTTAAATTCAAATATCTTATAAGCTATTTGAGATAACTATAAAGTGTTTGATATCATTGTAATCAGAAAAAAATTCTTTATCGGTATGTCCACATAAAAAAATAATTTCCACTGTAAGAAAATTAAATTGTAATAATACAAGTTTGGAAATGTCGTGGCATGTTAGCGAATTTTATTCCGATTAGAATGAACCCAAACATTATATGATTATCTTTACTGGTTCTTGAGTTATAAGCATTTTTGTGAAGTAATATACCGGTTAGATCAAATATATATAATTTTTAAGTTTAAATATCTCATAAACTATTGGAGATGACTATAAAGTGTTTGATATCCTTGCAATCATAAAAAAAGTATTTATCGATATATTTAAATAAAAAATATTTTCTGCTGTAAAAAAATATAAATTATAAAAATAAATATTTGCAAATATCATAGATGACTAGCATATTTCGTTCTGAATGAAATAAAGCCAGACACTATATTATTATCTTTATTAGATATTGAGTTATGAGAATTTTTGTAAAAAAATACACCGGGTGGGTCACATAATCGATTTTTAAACTCAAATATCTCATAAACTAGTAAAAATAACCATAAAGTGTTAAAATGTTTGGTATCATTGCAATCCGAAAAAATGTCTCTATGGATATATCTACATCAAAAATGCTGTCTCCTGTAAAAAAAATTATCATAAAAATACATGTCCGAAAATATCATAGATTGCTAGCAAATTTTATTCTGATTAAAATGAACACAAACATTATATGTTTATCTTTATTGGTTCTTAAGTTATCGTCATTTTTGTGAAATAATGTGTGGGTCAAATATAATTAATTTTTAATTTTTAATGTCCGAATAAAAAATTATACCCCTCTAAAAACATTGTATTTATAAGAATACACGTTTGCAAATGTCATGGCTTGCTATTCAGGGATAAATTACAGGTTTGTTCTAGAAACACTTTTAATAAATTAGACAATAAGTTGAAAAGTCCGTCTTAAAGCCACCATTAGGTCTAATAACTTTAGGAAATATCAAATAAAATTAGGCCATTCTCATTTTCAGTTCCATAAAAGATTTTGTCTGATGTTACTTTAACCTCTGACGAAGAAAGTATACTAAACCTTAACCTTAAGTTTAATCTTTATAATAAGATGGACTCACAAACACGAGAGACTTTAGCTGTGGAGGCTGAGAGTGTTTTGCAGACGACTGATACAAGAAATAAGAACATCTTACGCGCTAAAATAATAAACTTTTTAAATTCTAGATGTGGCTCGAACAACTTAAACAATAACATCAATAAAAAGCACCTAATTTCGCTAAAAAATAAAATAAAGAGTACCGATTTGATATTGTCAAAAGCAGACAAGGGTAATTGCTTAGTCATTCTAAACAAGACTGACTATATTCAAAAGATATTGGAATTTCTGGACTCCGGGAATTTCATTACAGTTAATAGAGACCCTACCAATTCGTATTTTACGAAAGTTAAGCAAACATTGAACAGATGTAGCTTTACTCTCAATTTCTTTAACACTAAAAAAAAAAAAACTGTATCCTATTAATCCTAGAACTCCGATCCTTTATGGTCTCCCCAAAATCCATAAGACCAATTTTCCCATAAGACCAGTGGTTACCTTTGTTAACTCCCCATGCCATAATCTTTCCTTACTCGATATAGTCAACCAACATTTTTTCCATTTTGATAATAACATTTTCAGGTAGGTCTCAGGTTTGGCTATGGGTTCTTGTGTTTCCCCTCTACTAAGCGAGATTTTCATGAGTCATCTAGAAAGAGAATAGTTGAGGGTAGGTTTAGAGATTGCCTCACGGTATATAAGAGGTAAAGATGTCAGTGATACCAAATCAGCGTTTGCAAACCATTTACTCATAATTTTTCTTCAAAATACTACATAATTGTTTGTGAAATAATATACTGGTGGGGCAAACCAAAATAAATCTTTAAATTCAAATATCTCATAAGCTATTAAAGATAACCATAAAGTGTTTGGTATCAACATATTAAGAAAAAATACTCTATTGATATATCAACATAAAAATTATTTTCTCTTACAAAAAACATTACATTCATTTTCTCTTTTCTTAGTAACACCCCGTATAAATTTAAATAGCCAGTCAAAAAAAACACTATTCTTTTATTACTCTATAAATTTGCCAAGGGCCTCGACCTCGAATATGCATAATAGACGTTTTAAACGTGGTACATTTTTAAATGCGTACCGAATAATAATAACAATTTTTGGAATGTTGCAACCACGCTCATTAATAAGAAACAGGTAAATGCATAACCCTATTAACTCAATTTTAATCTTACGTAAGTCTATATATTGGAATCATTTTAAAATATTACCCAGTCATTAACTAAATCCCAATTATTTTTGCATTCAATGGCCATTGAGAAAAATACCATTTGCAAATTAGCTTTATGAGTTAATAGCATAATAATAGTTGGATAATCATCGTTTACGTGTCTGATGCGATTATTAAATAAATTCAATTCTTATGTGTAATAAAATAGGTTTCCAAACCAGCACCACCCTCGGAACGCCCTTAGGGGTTTTGACCCTTCACGGTCCAAAGGGAGCGGAGATTTTATTACTTTATGGTATAATTGACTTGTCCACTTGTTGATTTTCTTTTTCAGGCCATAACTAATATTTATTGGTTTACGATTTTTTAAAAAAAAATACTCCAACAATTAGGGTTACAGTGTCAGTTTAGAACATCCGAATATGGTCTATTAACTAAAATAGCAAAAAGTGCAATTTAAATCAATTCATGATAACCGTGCAATTTCTTTTTGAGTGTTGACCAGATAACTTTTGATATTGACAGCTGATACTGCATGACGGAAGTGCTTAATTTATAATAAAGTTGATTGATCTAAATACTCTATTAACCCTAACGAAAAGCTCAAATCATTATCAACGGTTTCCCATCAGGCATCAAAGGGTCAACACCAGGTTTTTCGTCGTTAATATCTAATTTAATAACACAGTTTGTTTAAATTTGATATAATTATATATATGTATTTATATATTTTATTGCTTATTTATATATGTACTCTTGCTGACTAAATATGTTGTTGAATTAGCTTTATGAACATTATTATTAATATTATATGTATTTTTATTTTTATTAATTTTTTGGGAAAGTTGTTGTTTTTGTATGTAGCTATTTATGCTAAATAAAGATTATTATTATTATTATTATTATATTTATAAATATTTAATACAAAAACAGTGCTATAAGATTGGATGTTATGGACGAAAAATGGTAATTTTTCAAAAGAATATCTTACTGGATAAATGCTTGGGGTGGGTGGGAGGGTAAGGGTTGTGTTGATAAAAAATAATGTTTTTCCAGAAAATATATATTCAATATTATAATTTCTTACCACTGTTTATTTAAATTTGATATAATTTTATATATAAATATTTAGTAAAAACAGTATTATTAGATTGGATAATATGGACGAAAAACAGTACTTTTTCAGAAGAATTTTATAAAGTATTTTAAGTGTAGTAATCCCATGTCAATTTTTTTATATGCCGAAATTTTTCCCCTTTTCTAAACACTTTAATAAATGCACCTTGACAATACACGGTTGATAAACAAACCAAAACTAAAAATTTAATAAAAAATCGTTGAATCAATACATTATATTATACGATAATAATATATGATGTTTTGCTTGAAATATAAAGGTTTTTTTAAATTACTTCTAATGGCAAAAAAATAATAAAAAAAAATACTTGAACAGATGAAAAGAAATCAAATGCCTGGAAAAATATTGATATTTCCAGAAAAACATAAAATTTTACATTAAAAATATGAAAAGCATAAACAAATGGCATTAGTTCCCTGGAAAAAATGCATTATTTTCAATTTGCTTCTAACAACAAAAAACCACATAAAATTACGTGAAATCATGGAAAAAAACAAATTTTTGGAATCGAACGTCAAAAATCTGAAAAAAGAACTCTATTAACCCTAAAGAAAAGCCCAAATCAATACCAACCGTTTCCCAATCAGGCATCAAAGGGTCAACGCCAGGTTATTCAACCTCAATTTCGTCTATCGGGCAGGTTCTATTAGGGCAACTTTAACAGGTTTAGAGCCTAAAAGAGGTCATTACCTCCCGATTGATTGATGATATTAAACATCAAAAGTCGCCATATTACTACTTGATACCGGTGGTACCTACTTGTTCTTTTTTAGTCAGTCGATTCGCCTCGCCATCTATAAATCAACGATTTTACCTTTAAAAGATTTACTGCTCTAGTTTGCTGCGACTGACAAAAAATAATTATTTACGGTCGGTCAGATATCGCCACAAGTGAATAGGTTCTTCGGTTTTGCACCTATATATTTGTTCGTTCTCTCAATACGAGCCGGACTTAATTTATTACGTTTTAAATGTAACAGGTAGTTGTAAACATGGGTTTTGGTAAATTGAACCATAAAAATTGGAACTGGGGTGACAATGGTGGTGTTTTGCTCATGAAATGCGTCTCGGTAAGGAAGGAATCTATGTGTGGGTTCCAATTTACAAAAAAAAAACCGTAAAAAAGGGTTTCTTACATTAGACTCAAATTCATGGGAAATTATTGTGGAATGTTTCTCTTGCTTATTTAGAGAAGCTTAATAGTATGAATACTTCTGAAATATTAGCTATAATATGAAAATAAGAATTGAGTTTAGAATCCAATATAATTCCGAGGTCTCTCACACTTTCAGCACTATCTTAAGAGGATTGTCAGTAATAGAAGAGACATAATGTATATATACTATTGTATTTTTAATACTTAAGTCAGGTACTAGTTGGAGGTTGGCGCAATCAGCCTCATTTACAATAAAACTTAAGATTGAAAGAACTCGTCCATTAACTTAAAGAGGTCTACGTAAGTAAAGAAAAAATTAATGAAAACTCCAAGTGCGTTTTTTTTAATTTGTCAGTACTAAACAGGTCTGATGATGCTTTATTAGCGAAACATGTAACCTTTGGGACATATATTGCGCCGGAAATGTTCAATGTTGCAATACCGTTTATTAAAGTAGTGTAACTGTGTGAAATGTTTCTGGATTAAGTATCTGGAAGCTGTAGGAAGAAACCTAAAATCGCTGGAATAGAAAAACATAAAAAATTATGAGAAAACACTCCAAAGCATTTAAAAAAAAAACCCGAGATAAAATTAAAGCCTGGTGGCGTCAATTACCTTATTATTTAAAAATTTCTAGGTTTTTCTCTGATACCTGAAAAGGTTAACCTAGAAGTAAAAAATTAACTCCTAAATAAATATTCCAAATTTCTATTTCAGGAGACGCTGCTTTGTCTATTGGAAAACTAAATTTATTACTAATGCTTGGAATACCAAAAGTCTAGCATCGGAAATTAAAGATCCATAATTTTTTTTACCTTTAGATATATTGATAAAGTTATACATAGAAAATTAAAGTGAATACCTCGAAAAAATCCCTGAAGATTTCTAATTTCTGGAAAACAAAAACATTAACTTCATAAGCATGGAAATCATGACAATTATTGGAGGTACATACAGGGTGCCTCTGATTAAGTCGGCACTATTGGTATCTTTGTTAATATTTAAGATACAGGGTGGGTTAAATTAGCGAACTAGTAGGATTTTTTCTGTTGATTAAAATGGTGAAAACAGAAAAAAAATTGAACATCGCCTGTTCGAGAAAATGTGAAAAATATACTTTTGTTAAATGGAATCCCCTCTATATTTTTACATAAATCAAAAGATAATAATTTTCTTAATAAAAAAGTTTATTTACACTAATAGCCTAAACCTAAAAATAACAAAGTTATAGCGATATTAATAATTTTGTCAAATTTAGGCAATTTGTCAAAATTATTTAAAAAATCTGAAATAGAATTGAAAATATTTTCAAATACCAATACCTGGACTATTTTAAGTACCTGGAAGAAATAAATCATGATTTTAACTGCGTTGAAGAAATAGATTCAAGTAGCAGTGCATTAAATGCCTGGAATAAAATTGAAAATGTCTTAAAATATCTGTAATAAATAATAAAATAATTTCAGAATTTGAAATACAATGAGAAATGTTTTCGAATGCCTGGAGTATATAAAAAAAAAAATTCAAATTATTTTGACTGCGTCAAAGAAGTGATTTGTAGTTGCAGGGCATTCAATGTCTGGAATAAAACTGAAAAAATTGCTTCAAATGCCTGGAATGAATAGGAAAATTATTTCAAAAATCTGAAACTTAATTGTAAATATTTCGAAATGCCTGAAATACATTAAAAAATATTTCAAGTACCTGGAAGAAATAAACTATAATTTTGCCTACGTCGAGTGAGTTGCTTTAGGTAGCAGAGCATTTGATACCTGAAATAAAATTTAAAATTACTTCAAATGCCTGGTATGACTTGAAAAATTACCATAATTATTAAAAACAAATGAAATTGATACGTCAAGAAAAAAAGTGACTTGCCTAGAATAAAAAGAAAAATTATTGAAGAAATTTAAAATAGAATTAAAAATTTTAAATAGAACGAACGTTTCTAAGTGCCTGGAATAAGATTGAAAATTACTTCAAGTTCCTGGAATATTTTGAAAAGTTATTGTCGGAAATAAATTCGATAAATACATATGAAAGAAAAATGACTGTAAAAGAGAGTAGGAATAGAAAAATCTGAAATAGAAATAGAAACGTTTTTACCCCAATTATTGTAAGAAATAAATGAGACCGATATATAAAAGAAAAGAATAATTAGGAAAATGACTTGAAATAAAATTGAATATTCTTTCAGAAAAAACATTGAGAAGAATGCAAATATCTGTCTGAAATATATAAGAAAATATTTCAAGTGCCTGGAAGAAATAAATTAGGATTTGAAGGGATAACTTCATATGCCTGGTATAACCTGAAAACTTAAAGAACAATAACTTTAAATGCCTAGAATAAATAGGAAAATGATTTTAAAAATCTAAAACAATATAGAAATACATACGGAAAATATTTCAAAATGCCTGGAATTAATAAAAAATTATTTCAAGTGCCTGAAAGATATGGAGCATATTATTGACTGCATCAAAGGAGCGGGGTCTTAAATGTTTGAAATAAAACTGAAACTCACTTGAAATACAAAATAAAATGTTTTAGAAGGCTGGAAAATATAAATCATGAATATGACTGCGTCAAATAAGTAGCAGGTTATTTATTGCCTGGAATAAAAAAGAAAAATGACTTCAAGTACCTGAAATAAACAGAAATATGAAGTCAAAAAATTTGAAATGGAGTTGGAAACGCTTAAAATGCTTGGAATAAATGAAAAAATTTTTCAAATGCCTGGAAGATATAAAGCAGTTTGATTTTACCTGCGTTAAAGAAGTGACTTCAATTAGGAGGGCTTTAAATAAATCCGTGGAATAAGTTTGAAAAAGACTTCAACTGTCTGCAATAATTAAAAGATATTGCAATTGTTGGAAATAAATGAGACTGATATGAGAAAAAAGCGAGTTTAAATGCGTATAGAATAAATATGGAAATTTTAAAATTCTGAAATAAAATGTGGAACATTTTCAAATGTCTGGAATACCTTAAAAAAATAAGTGCCTGGAAAAAATTAACCATGATTTCAAGTGCGTTGAACAAGTGGCTTCAGGTAACAGAGCCATTAAATGCCTGAAATAAAATGGAAAATGAGTTTAAATGTCTGAAATAAATAGAAAAATTATTTAAAAAATCTAAAATTAAATTGAAAATGTTTTCAAGTGCCTGGAATATATTAACCATGATTTTAACTGCGTTGAATTAGTGGCTTTAAGTAACAGAGCATTAAATACCTGGAATAAAACTGAAAATGATACTGGTATATGAGAAAAAAATAGCTTTTAATACCTCAATATATTTGTTTTTATTTTATAGCAAAAACAAGCCTCATAAAACCATTTTTTTTTTTTAATACTCTACTTAATAATATTTAAGAAATTATACTCAACCCCTAATACTTTTGATAAATTTTTTAAGTGCTTATGATCTAGAAATGTCCAGTTTTTATTATATAATGTAAGTTTTTGTTGTTTTACCAAAGAAAGAAGAGGATTGTTTTTAGAAAAAACGTTTCAATTATGAAATGATAATAAAAATCTACCGAAGTCGTAATAAAAGACTGGAGCATAAAAAGATCATGTTTAATTTAAATTCTAAATCACAATTCATAATTTCGGTATATAAAAAATGGAAGATCATTTTAATTAAATTAATCTTTAAACTAACTAAAGAATATATCTAACAAACAACGAGCTATGAAACATCTATTAAAAATATAATTGAAAATTATTCAATAACTGGAATACATAACTATATTAATTTAAGTGCGTGTAAGCAATAAACAAGTGCCTGAAATAATATGGAAAATGACTCGACGTATCCGGTATAAAAGAAAAAGGTTTAAAAATTTAATGAGTTAAATAAAAAAAAAAACAGGTTCAAATATTTGGAATGAAATTAGTAAATTATCTCTTATGTTTTCTCATCTAAAGTTAAATATCCAAATGATCTACAATTTTTTTAATTTTTCCATAAAATCATGGATGATTTTTTCTTGTTAATTCTTTCTATACAAAAAAAGTAAACCAGTGTAATTATACTAGTTTTTCCAGTGTATTTTTTATTTATATTTTATATTAATTATTCGTGATATTTTTTGCCAAAAATCTCATAAATGCCGTATCTATCTCTTGAAAGCGACTGTTCCCTGTTCAATACGCCCTACTAACAAAATTCATAATTTATTATTAACAAAATACACCCGAAATGTACATTCTTAAATTACATATTAAAAAAACCACACACTTATCGAATTTGGTCGGTTGATCACCATATTTTAAGTCAACCAAGAAGCTACAATGTGGTAAATCCATTTATTACCGCACCGATCTATTTACCACGGCCCACCAATTAGATGTGGATGATTAATAGCGTCTATTCCATTTGATAAGTGGGTCAGCCTTTGGACAAAGATATTTGTTTAACTGTAAAGTAAATGCCTACAGTTTAGATTAAGATCGGATGTATATTACAGTAGGTCAAAATTTTAAAATAAGTAGTCTCTAAATTTATGGAGTAATCCAGAGAATTCGTAAATGGCTATATTTGAAGCTATTATTAGATCTTACAGGCATTTAAAGTAATATATTAAATTTACATTTGAAACAACTGATCTCAGTACTTTACATGCGCATGGTGTACATATTTTTCTTTCTCTTATGGAAGTATATAACAACGATAACCAATTTTCTTTGATCTTACCGGCATAGTCCGGACCGTTAAGCTGGATTTATAAACGCAGTTCGCGTTCGCAGTTGAGTTGAGTTGAGTTCAGTTCAATTTAAACTATTCTAATCGTACACAACTGTTTATAACGTGCGCGTGCGCGAACGCGGCAGTTTCCATTACGCTGGCTTGAGTTGACCAAGTTTTGAGTTCGTCGTTCCCTGGCGTTCGTTTCGACCAATTAGAAGAGAAGTCATTTGTCATCTGTCAAATTTGTAATGTGACAATTGTGACATATAACAGATATTTTGTTGCGTTTTACCATTTTGTTTTTGTTGATTTTCTGATTTAATGAGGAGAATTTCTCAGAGATGGACATGGATAACATGAATCCCACCACCCAGGAGTCCCAGGACATGGATAAAACCGCATTGTTCCTAGAGCTTATTCAGAATTATACATTCCTCTATGACCTTAGCCATAAAGATTATAGAGACAATAATGAAAAAAACAATGCATGGAGGAGCATAGGCGAAGCATTGGGGTGGTCAGGTAAATAAAGATAAGAATGGTGGATATGCATAGAGGGGCGCTACAAGACAATCTTTATTGGGGGAACATTTTTATTATTATTAATTCTCTTTACTTCTGGTTGAAAAACAATATGATTACCACTAGTTATTTATACAATGTTTTCCAAAAAAATGCCCAAACTGGGTTTTACAGTATTGATTTAAAACCCCTCCACCCACCATTAGCATTATCAGGAGAATCCACATAACCAGGAGGGCAATAAATGCTTTCTTCCTCTGGTTTACTCATTTCCATCATGCAAAAGTTATGGAGAACTGTCACAGCTTTTGCTATGCAATCAACATTTTCAACTTTGGTATTGATACATGTCTTCAAAATTCTTCACCTTGCCACCATAATTCCAAATGTATTTTCTATTGTTTGCCTGGCTCTTGAAAGTCTATAATCAAGATTTTTTCTTTATGGCTTAAGTTCTTAGCACCATAAGGTCTCATTATATAGTGCTTAAGCGGAAATGCTTCATCAACCACAAATATATAAGGCATAGACAAATTTATGCCCTGTATTAGGTTTGAGCCAGGTATATTTAAAGTAGCATCTTCAAGCCGTGACCCAAAAGCACTATTTCTGAAAATTCCCCCATCTTTTTGGGAGCCATAAGCACCAATATCCACAAATAAAAACTTGTATTCGCTGTCACAAGCTGCTATTAGTACAATACTAAATGTCTTCTTATAATTATAAAACTTGGATCCACTTTTGGCCGGTGCTTGTATATTGATGTGCTTTCCATCAATGGCCCCCAGACAATGAGGAAAATTCCATTTTCTTTCAAATCCTTGAGCCACTTCCATCCAGCTGTCTTGCTCGGTAGGAGTTTTTATATACTCTTCATGTAAAAGATCCCACAGAGCACCACAGGTCTCTTTAATTATCTTATGAACTGTTGTATGGCCTATTTGAAATGTCCATGCCAAGACTTGCATACTAGTTCCTTGTGAAAGATACCTGCAATAAGAAAAAATATATAACTGAATTGCCATTATAGTTCATTTTAATGCCAAGCATTATTAAAATGGTTGGTTATAGACACCTACTGCAATGTTATGATAAGCCTCTCTTCAGCTGAAATTCCATTCCTTCTTTCATTTTTTGTGATTCTTGATTTTACAATCTTTAAAAGTTTTTCAAATACTGCAACATTCATTTTGGTGAATTTGAAAAATTGGTCAGCATCCAAAGCTTTCATATTCTTATAATAGTTGAAGCCACCTTAGCACCCAGCTTAGCCTCCGAGATCTATTAATAGGCCTGATTTTAAATCGGCGCTTTTGTCTTGTCTTTTTAACTTTTGCAGCCAATGCCAATATTATCAGGGCAAATGCGCCCCCTGCATACATTATAATAACATATCAACTGCGTTTATAAATCCAGCTTTAATTCGATAAATATAACAATCCATTTGTAAAAAATCCTTACCGGACTAAAATTGACTAATCTCTCGACGCAGGTGTTCATCTGTACAGGTCCGGATTTAAAAAAAGTTAATGATCGTCAGACAACGAAACGTCGTATGAAAGTGAGAATACTTTTTCTCATTTTGTGTTTTTATTACTTAGGCTCTTTGTCTAATTCTCTCTCCTCCTCTTAAAATTTTCACCTTAGTCTCATTTGATTCAAACGAACTTATCGCATACCTTTGAGACACAAAGACGTTACCTCTATTCTTCACAATTTCTGAATTAGAGTGAGGTGAAAGAGTATAAGGCATCAGTTTCACAAACGAGCTAGCATGTCAGTGATCAATATAACTTCGAATCAAATCCGTGCACTTTCCAAAAAATTACGTTCCGCCAACGAGCTTTTGCGTTTGCGTTCTAACCATAATATTATAACTTAAGACATGAAATACACTTCCATTGTTCGCGGTTACGATTTTATTGTTTAAACGAAATGAAGAAAAAAAAAACAACTAGCCCATTTATAACACAATTATTGTTGCGTTTGGAAAAGTGTCGCTGCACTCGATAATTTGACGCGATGGCGAAACTATGAGATTTTGCTCATTTATTTGAATAGGATAAGGTTAATGGTTTCAACCCTAGAGTAGGAACACATACACTATATTACTTTTCTTTTTCTGCTCCTTCTTAGTTTTCTTTTTTGTTTTCTTCTTCTTCGTCTTCTACTTCAATCCCTTTACGGAATATGAACTTCTGTCTGAGATATCCCTAATGACACTTCTCATTTCATTTGTATTAGACATTGTATTGACTGAAATGTCCGAAGTGTTGATTATCCCAAAGTGCAGTCCTGCATTTTTAATTTAATTTTCTCTAGGTGATCAGACGTTTCGGCATTTCATACGGACATTCTATCATACGTCAATTTTTTTTTAAAGTGAATAGGGATATTCAGGTCTAAAATCTAGAAAATAAGATTAAATTCCTTACTATAATCTAACAGTATAAGGCAGGACATTAGTGGATGCATATAGGTTTTTAGAAATGTGACTGGTAACACGGTAAATCCCGATTTCATTAATATCTTTATCTGAAAAAGTAAGGAAAGTCACTTAGTATAGAAAGAATACAAATTTAAAGAAGTATTACTAAGTGAAGTACTCATATTTCCTATGTTGGCAGAATGATCAATTATTCTTGTAACATACCTTTCCGATGATTTAATATATCGAATGTATGCACATACCTGTATACATATATGTATACAAGGTGGGTATCCTTTGTGTGAATTTACACATAAAATAAAAAGATAAATTAAGTTGAATTATAAGATTTTTATAAAAAATTAGCGCTGTCATCTGCAATTAAATAGTTGATTTCCTACGTAATTGAAAATATTACCCAATTTATTAACCGTAACGCTTCTATAATATATTTTATCTCATTCTTGGTTTGGGTACCTACAGTAGTTAAAGATTTCAATGATATTTAAAAAAAAAAGAGTAGATATGCAAGTAAGTCCTTAATTTTGTAAAAAGCAAATCAACTATGGCTTCCTTAATAAGAGGTCCCCACAAGCACGACCCCAACATACAAAAACCGTAATATTAAGAGGAATATACTATACACATTTCATTTAGTCCAAGCTCAAATTTTAGAAATATCGACCTTTTGATATATTGGGGTCCAAGCAAGATGTTTGGTCACTTCAGAGACTAATATTTGAAGAACTAGTAAAGGTATTCGCATGAATTTAGAAGGAAAATATTCCAAGAAGTCCAGTTTGTAAATAATGTTTAGGGTTTAATTTAGTCCGAGCTTAAATTACAAAAATATCGATCTATTTGTGTAGTTGCTTTGATTATCAAGATGACTACTCGTTTGGAAATCAAGAACTAGTGCAGCCAATTTCTTGAAACAAAAATTTTCATATTCGCAGGGAATTCTTTATAAATGTCCACCTTAATCCAAGATCAATTTCTAAAATATACAACTTTTTATGTAATGGCAGGCAATAAATATATTTGATTTTTAAAGTAAATACTCAATTCAAAATCTAAACTCTGAACAACTATAAAGGTATTCCTGTGAGATCAACATCATAATATTTCAAAAAGGCTACTTTGTAAATGATGTTTAAGGTTCAATTTAGTCCGAGCTCTAACTGCAGAAATATCGAACATTTTCTGTAGTTGCTACCTAGAAAGGTGTTTGATGTCTAAAATACTAGACATCAAAGTGGTAGAGTTGTTCTTATTAAGTCACGTTTAAAGTCCACATTAGTCCAGGGTTAAATTTCCAAAATGAAGAACCAATCTGAAGGTAAGATCAAAAGCATGATATTTCAAGAAGGCTTCTTTATATATAATATTTATTGTTCAATTTATTCCAAGTATTCCAAGCTCCAATTTCAAAAATATCGAACGTTTTGTGTAGTTGCTTTCTAGAAAAATGCTTAATTGTCAAGGTGAATACTCGTTTAAAATATGGCAAAACTGGTACAACTGTTGTCATGAAAAAATAAGTTTCATATTCAGAGGAGTATGCTTTATAAACTTCGTTTATAGTCCGCATTAGTCCAGGTCAAATTACCGAAATGTATTACTTTTTGTGTAGTAACAACCAATAAATACGTTTAATTTTTAAAGTAATCATTCACTTCAGAGTCTAAAATCTGAAGAACTACCTAAGGCCTTTTTCAAGAAGGAAATCATGCTTTTATTCTCAATTTTAGTCCAAGCTCATATTGCAGACATTTCAATCATTTTGTGTTATTGCTATATGCTTGCTTGTCAAGGGAACTACTTCTTTGAAAGTCGAAAATATCCAAGAACTGGTAGAACTATTGTCATAAAATAAAAACTATTGTATTCAGCGGATTATGTTTAATAAATGTAATTTATAGTCCACATTAGTTCGGGGTCAAAGTACCCAAATGTACAACTTTTTGTAAAGTGGTAGCCAATGCATATGTTTGATTATCAAAGTAAACACTCATTTCAAAGTTTAAAATTTAAAGAACTAGTAAAGGTATTTTAATAAAATCAAAAACATGATATTCTAACAAATCTACTTTATAAGTGATGTTGGAGTCAATTTAGTGCAAGCTCAAACTATAGAAATATCAAAGATCGATAAGCATGATATTTTTGCTTCTTGCTTTTTTACTCTATGAATGTTGTTTAGGGTTCAAATTAGTCTAGAGTCAAAATATAAATAATAAATAAATAAATAAATAAATAAAAAGGCCTTTATTTTATCCTCGGCGAAGGGCAGCCCTTCTGTTAACTTAACCTAGTAAAAAGAACTACCACACCTTCTTAATTAAATCTTTTACAAAAAAAGGGATACAAAAACTCCACTATAAAAGAAAAGATAAAAAACAACTCTACAGAATGATATAGCGCATAGAAAATAAAATTTACAAATACACGGATTTTACATTTCATTAAAATACCCACATTAAGTATACCAGATGCAATAAAATTACTAAAAAACTACTGCATGTACTGTTCTATAAAATGTTGGCTTTCAAGCAATATTTTCTTTAAATTCTTTTTAAAGAAGTAAAAAGACATCCCTTGACCAATATTATATTTATTTATTAATCTTGTAGCACAAAAATAAAATTATCTCTGAAAAATCGAAGCGCGATGTCGGGGTGTATCGAATTTTAGAACCGTGCGTGTTGTTTGAATATGTCTAGTGGAGCTTGTGAGTTTCAACAGGAAACAGCACTAATTAAGTTTTTCCTTATTCTGCAAGAGTTCTAGCTGATGCATGAGTTCTGTATTTTTTGTAATTTGCACCTACTGGAAGCATCAAGACATGAGCCATAAACAAAATTCTTCACAAAGCTGCTTCTTTAACGCAACATCTAATAGATCCTTACTCTTATACATGTTTCTTAGGCACATGAATCTCAAGTGTGTATCGAAAACAACACCCAAGCTTTTGTGCTCTTTTACATTTAAAATTTTTTCATGATTTATTAGAATCTCATAGTTCATTCGAGAATATGATGCCAAAGGTCCAATGAAAATCACAGCAGATTTTTTTGGGTTTAATTTTAAACCATTCACCGTTGATGTACTGCATCTAAACTTCCACCTAATGATTCCATTGCTACATTAACGTTATTCTCAGTAAAATCATTATAGATATCGAGCTTTTTATGTTACATCCAAGAACACCATGAGAGACAAGTTGTGGTAAAATGTAATCAACTCCTCAGTAATCTAAGCGTTTCGGCCCTTCTTCACCTCCTAAATAAATGAATGATCAAGTAAAAAATTTAAACATACATTACGGTGTTCCGCAGCCGATTAAACTTGCGCGAGAGACCTTTAAAATTCAAGAATGCCGCAAACCGACTTCGGCAACCCAAATTTTGATTTGGTCGGTCCAACTGAGCGCAGAGAAGTTTTCTAGGTCAGAGATTATTTTCTTGGTTAGTAAATATACTCGTTGCTTATCTGTTTCTTAAACCTAAAAATCTTAAAAATTAGCTTAAAGGATACCTTCGCACTTATCTCTTGCTATCTGAACTGGTTGATGTTCCAAATACTGCATCTACATGACTTCGTACACGTAATGCCTATAATCGGGCAACGGATAATGAATTCCTGCGACCCACGATAATTGCGGGAGTACATATCGTCAGGATGTAACCCAGCATTGTCACGGTTCTAGGTCAGAGCTCGTCGAAACCGAAAAATCCGTCGAAGAACACGAAAACCTTAAAGTCAAAGGTTCGCGCGCATTTAAAAGGTCGAGGCATGCGGCAGACGGTTTTTAGGCATTCAAACTCGGGTCACTGTCATTATTTTAACATCGTTGATTTGTTTCAGAGTTGAACTGGTTAAGAAGGAGTTTGTTCAAGAGGTCATTTGGTTATTATTGTGGTGCTGAAAGATCCTGAAAAAGGGAACCTCGAAAATCTCATTTCTGGCACTTATCTTACCATTAAGTCTCTTTGTTGAGTCAGAAAAGACTTATCCCTTTACTCGTAAAAATATATTTAGTCTAAGATTTTACAAATTTACACTATACAAAAAAATAAGCAAATATTTCTGACATTTGAGCCTGGACTAATTTGGCCTCTTAACGAGATTCCTAGAACATTATTATGCGCATAGATTTAAAAGTTCCTCAGATTTTAGAGTTTGAAACGGGTAATCCTCTTGATAATAAAATACCTTTCTGTGAGGCTAGTACACAAAAATGTCGATAATTTTGAAATTTGATCTTGGATTCTTTGAATCCTTGAATCTTTGAATACCAAAGAATTCTCTTTTGAATATTATACATTTTAATATTTTGTTCTTTAGACCTTAAAATGAATATCTGAAGGATCCAAAATTTTTCTTCAATGTAACTATTTTAGAAGTTTTAGCTTGGACTAAACTTGGACTCCTGATAAAATTTGCAAAGTATACGCATTTCATACAGTAAGTAAATTTATCAGAATGTTATACTCTTATTATACGATGTGGTACAATACTTTTTATTTTTATAGGATTACCGTTATTGGTTTCTTAGATTTTGGATTTTGGAATGAGTGCTAACCTTGAAAATCAATTGATTTTCTTGGACTTCAGTAAATAAAAAGTGTAATATTAAGTAATTTAAACTTAGACTAAATAAAATTTGTGATAGAATGCTCACCTTGAAAAGCAAACATATTTCTTGTAGGCAACTATAGAAAAAGTTAGATATTTCTGTAGTTGGAGCTCGGACTAAACTGAACCTGAAATATTTACAAAGTAGCCTTCTTCGAATATCATGCTTTTGTAGGAATACATTTACTAGTTCTGCAGATTTTGGGCTCTAAAGTGAGTGTTTACATTGAAAATCAAACTTATTCACTGGCTACCACTATACAAAAAGTATATTTATATTTCGGAAATTTGACCCTTTAAATATAGACTATAAACTTCATTTATAAAGCATACTTCTCTGAATATGATAATCTTTGTTTTGTGACAACAGTTCTTCAAGAAATCGGATATTTTAGACTTTCGAACGCGTAATCACCTTAATAATCAAACATTGTTCTAAGAAGTAACTTCACAAAATGTTCGGTATTTCTATAGTTTGAACTCGGACTAAATTGACCTCTAATATCATGCCTGCTTATATTTACAAGAGAATTGACAGAATTCTTGGCAAAGCCACATATTTAATTTATCGATAACAAACATGCAATTTTCACAAGCATTAAAAACAGCTCTAGTTACCCCTATCCAAGTGGCACAATAAATAAAATCAACAAGCATAAGCCTGTAACTTCAATCAATGTTACCCAAAAAAATTGCTGAAAAATATTATTTATAAAGTATAGCCTTCTTGGAATATCATGCTTTTGATCTCATAGAAATACCTTTAGTAGTTCTTCAGTTTACTTGGAAAATAAAACTTATATTTATTGGCTGCCACTACACAAAAAGCTGCATATATTTAGCAATTTGATCCTG
Source organism: Anthonomus grandis grandis (assembly GCF_022605725.1). Classification (NCBI taxonomy): domain Eukaryota; kingdom Metazoa; phylum Arthropoda; class Insecta; order Coleoptera; family Curculionidae; genus Anthonomus; species Anthonomus grandis. The sequence continues at coordinate 7,334,077 of NC_065558.1, forward strand.
GACTAATGTGGACTATAAACGAATTTTATAGAACATACTGAAATATTTTTTCTAGGAAGCAATTACGCCAAATTTTCGATATTTCTGCAGTTGGAGCTTGGACTAAATTGAACCCTAAACATTATTTACGAACTAAACTCCTTGAAATATTATTCTTTGGATCTCATAGAAATTTTACTCCCTGACGTGTAAGTACATTACTGTAACACTTGCCATTATGTTTGAGCTTTGAATATGCCATTATGCCTCTACACCTACATAACCCGATTGAACACATTCAAAAATTCCGTTGGTACCTCTTACATGCTCATAGGCCTTTTTACATTATAAAATGTAGATAATTGATTATTATCTCCGAAACCTCAATTCGAAACCGGGAACTGGGTCAAGTCAAATTTGAAGGTCAAGGAAGTGTTCTCTCAACAAAAAAAATCCCGTTAGCTTCACTGAATCAGTCGTAACAATATTACGAAATAATTTGCAATTTTAGGCATGCCCACATCCGCCATCATCACCATCACCGCAGTAGGATCTCATCAGCATTTACCGTTTTGTTATGCCGAGGAGGTTTTGTTCACTTCCAATATGATTCTGAAGAAATACTTCTCGCGATTCATCGGGGTTGCTTCAATATTCAACGTGATCCGAAAAACTCGATCAATCGATCAATGTTAATTATTAAAAAAAAAAAATGGTCGAGATTATGGTAGATAGGCATCATCAAGCATCTACTTCTTCAACAATTTTACCAGTCGCACCATGATAGAGGAACTGGGCGAGTAGGTCACTGGGTCATAGCGCCTTACAGATGTCGGCCGCAAACCACCGAATTCGTTTGCGATGTTGTCACTTTTTTTGAGACTTGTTTAACACCCTTGCGGTGTGTGATTTCCTGGGAATGATCCTGATAAAAATTGAATGTTCTTAGCCTGCAACATTCTAGCCTTATCCAAGAATATTCTTATTCTTTTATCAAAATAATGCTTTAGTTCGAACATACCAAGAATGTTGCTAAATTATCATATTTTTAGTGCCACCTCGGAGGAACATTCCAGAAATGTTCCTGTGGTGTTTAGGAAGTAGGGAGCACAATAAAAATAAATTAAAATAATCCATATAACTATAAACTCAATACTGATAAAATTTCATGAGCAATGTGAACAGTAATCTTACAGTGTAGACACGCCAATGCGCATCACATATCCTCTTGACTCCTCATCACATTGCCCAATCAATGATTAATAAGTTCTTAAGCATGCGCAGATCGACTCTCTATGCTTGTTCTAGTTTTCTCATTGTATTACTAGTATTTGAGTGTATGTTGTACAGAAAATATTCCATATAGTGGCAACGTGGTACCAACACATAACAAAAAAAAAACGACGGAGTCATCATCAGCATGGTACGGCCGGTACGCGACTCGTACACAGCAAGCGGGGTACCATCGCGGTACTAAAAACCACTTTATACACGAGATGCGTAAAAATCGTTTCCTCGTTTTATTGGTTCCGATAATGTCGTGGTCTGGTTTGCTGTCGCGCCTAATCGACAATAATAATCACTTTTGTTGTCTCTTTTTCTTCACTACTTTAACAGTAGTTTCGTGTTCGTTCGTTGTAGTTCTTATTTAAACTACAACGAACGAACACGAAACATTAAAGAGGCGTACAACGCGTTAAATATGTGGGAAATGATCGGGCATTTTTAGGTCAAAATACTTACAAACGTGACAGATCATTTCATAGCGATCGTCAAAGATTCTTGGGAGTTAGATCGGTTTGCATGCCTAAAAGTGGCTAAAAAGTCAATTTTTTCACTTTCTACCACATCTCACCCTTTAGTAACATCCTGGATCATTATGAAATTGTACTTTTCTTACGTATTTATGATCTTTATAAACGTGACAAATGATTTCATAGCGATCGTCAAAGATCCTTAGAACTCAGATCGGCTTATATGCCCAAAAGTGGGTAAAAAGTCAATTTTTCCACTTTCTACCTCATCTCACCTTTTACTAACACCGTGGATCATTATGAAATTGTACTTTTCTTACGTATTTATGATCTTTACAAACATGACAGATGATTTCATAGCGATCGTCAAAGATCCTTAGAACTCAGATCGATTTATATGCTCAAAAGTGGGTAAAAAGTCAATTTTTTCACTTTCTACCTCATCTTACTCTTTAGTAACACCCTGGATCATTATAAAATTGTACTTTTCTTAAGTACTTATGTTCTTTACAAACGTGATAAATGATTTCATAGCGATCGTCAAAGATCCTTAGAACTCAGATCGGCTTATATGCCCAAAAGTGGGTAAAAAGTCAATTTTTCCACTTTCTACCTCATCTCACCCTTTACTAACACCGTGGATCATTATGAAATTGTACTTTTCTTACGTATTTATGATCTTTACAAACATGACAGATGATTTCATAGCGATCGTCAAAGATGCTTAGAACCCAGATCGGTTTATATGCCCAAAAGTGGGTAAAAAGTCAATTTTTCCACTTTCTACCTCATCTCACCCTTTACTAACACCCTGGATCATTATAAAATTGTACTTTTCTGAAGTACTTATGTTTTTTACAAACGTGATAAATGATTTCATAGCGATCGTCAAAGATCCTTAGAACTCAGATCGGTTTATATGCCTAAAAGTGGGTAAAAAATCAATTTTTTCACTTTCTACCGCATCTCACCCTTTAGTAACATCCTGGTTCATTAGGAAATTGTACTTTTCTTACGTATTTATGATCTTTACAAACGTGACAAATGATTTTATAGCGATCGTCAAAGATCCTTAGAACTCAGATCGGTTTATATGCCCAAAAGTGGGTAAAAAGTCAATTTTTTCACTTTCTACCGCATCTCACCCTTTACTAACACCGTGGATCATTATCAAATTGTACTTTTCTTACGTATTTATGATCTTTACAAACGTGACAAATGATTTCATAGCGATCGTCAAAGATCCTTAGAACTCAGATTGGTTTATATGCCTAAAAGTGGGTAAAAAGTCAATTTTTCCACTTTCTACCGCATCTCACCCTTTAGTAACATCCTGGTTCATTATAAAATTGTACTTTTCTTACGTATTTATAATCTTTACAAACGTGACAAATGATTTCATAGCGATCGTCAAAGATCCTTAGAACTCAGATTGGTTTATATGCCTAAAAGTGGGTAAAAAGTCAATTTTTCCACTTTCTACCGCATCTCACCCTTTAGTAACATCCTGGTTCATTATAAAATTGTACTTTTCTTACGTATTTATAATCTTTACAAACGTGACAAATGATTTCATAGCGATCGTCAAAGATCCTTAGAACTCAGATCAGTTTGCATGCTTAAAGGTGGGTAAAAAGTCAATTTTATCCTTAGGTAATACCCTGGATCCTGTAACTGAGCTAAGAGCTTTAAAAAATTACAAATTTTTCAGTGATCAGTCAGTATGAACAACTTCTACCGGATACTTTTCGGTAATTTTCGGTTAAGTGACAACTTTGACAGTTCGAACGCTCATAAAAGTTGATTGGCTTGAGGACTTTACAAAACTGCACTGAATTTTCCCTTTTTTATGGTCAATTTTAGGGGTCACAATCATGTTGGGATTAGAGTAATTAGTTCCACATATTTAGTTGTATCTTGTGTTATCGTACCTTGTAAATACCGCGCTAAATGTATAATTATTTTAAAGAATCTCCCACGAGATCCATCCGAGTTGAATTTGAAAAAGAAACTGAAGAACAATGTCCTAACCCACTCTCGGAAACAATAGTGTTTCAATTAAATCGAAACACATAATCTGAATCGCTCTTCGCCGGTCTTCCGAAACAATCGGTCGTTAGAATTAGTGCATTTGCGCTAATAAAAAGGACATTTTGTACGGATTTGACCTGAATCTTAATACCTACTTGAATAAACAATAAATTAATTTATAAAGGAGACGTTTAACAGCTAGAAAACGGATGATATTCATGAAATAGTAATAAAAGAGCCCATCTTTTGAACGCTTATTATTAATGTGAAACCATTGTTGAGCGTGACAATATCTGGGGTAAATGGTTAAAGGTCTTTATCGTTAAGGAATCATTTTTCCGTCATAATTCATGGCGATTGATTGTCTGGGAAAATTACATTGGATTGAAGCGACAATTCATGGACTTATTTCGATTCTTAAGATATTTTGGACGAACAGTGCTGGGCATGAAAAATCGAATAGCGGAATTGAATTCGTTGGTCAAAAGTAGCTGAAAAGAGTACCATGTCTATAGGTTTGCTTTGAATGACAGATTTTTTAAACTAATTTTTATATGGCCTTGCTGTTGCTGTTAATATGGACAAATTAAAAAAAAAATTTATAAGGAGATGATTTGTCCTTGCCTCAAAAGTTTCTATCACTTTTTTTGCTAATAATCAAGGTATCAACCAATCAAATGTTTGCATAATTTAACAAAATAAAAAGCTAAACAAAATAATATAGTTGTTAAAGCGCAAATCTATACTTAGGAATGCATAAGGCGCATCAAAAAATATACATAAAATGCAACGCGTGCATTTAGTAGAGCGTGCAAAGAAAAGAGAAAGCAATTGGTCTGTATAGATAATAACCCCGTCAGAACCATGTTGCTGCAAGTTCATATTATATTATACAGATGCTAATAAATGTAAGCACCACGCAATGAACACAATTTAATAATTTATTAATAAAACTCTTTTTGAACATGAGCGCTCAAACTTAAGTTCCGCCTTCATATCGGCACCCGATTTGAATGCGCTCTAAATCAGGTAGCAAAGTGGTACCTCTCCTAATAATATATCAGTGCCTGGCAAGTACAACACAATCATCACATAACTCGCGATCGGGTATTTAATTGGATGTCCCGTACCTAGTTAATGGGAAAGTATAGAAAATGGGATGAAACGCAAAATTAACCATAAACAGTGCGCCTAAAGTATTTTAATGGCTTCGACATGCTGGTTCTATATCACTAATGGCGAGTCCCATATTCATATTATCTTAATTGAATTGTATGGTACTGAAGCGTTCACCTTTGTTGTTTACGTTAGCTTTCTTCTTTTTTTTTGCATTTGTTAGCATTTGATCATATTTTATATATAGTGGATGTTAAGTGTATTGCATCAATCCGAACACATTATTCTAAAACGAAATAAACCCTGATTAAGTTTATTGTGGCCCCCCAAATTCCCTGATTTAATTTCCATTGATTTTCTTACCGTTTTCCAGCCCTACAGCCTGTAGCTCATCCCTACTTATTTGTTGACAGATATGATACTTCTAGGCAACCCGTTTAACGCTCAGCTGTCACAAAATTTGACAGTTGGCCTCAGGTCAACTTTAACCCAACTTTTTTGTTTACAATAATTGCCATTATTTAAATTTTGAAAAAGTATTATATATAAATATTCTAGTTGATTTTCAAGACAATGACCCACCCGAAATCTGCCGAAGCTCGTCAGCACCACCTTGACAAAAACCCTTTTGACGGGTTCCTTATAGATGACACTTCAATACTGGATGGTATAGAGGGCAGACACCCTTGCCCCAGATGTGCAAAATCTAGGAAACTATTTTGTTATACCTGCTTTGTACCGATTGAACCTTTAGAAGGGAAATTGCCCAATGTGCAGGTCAGCTTTTTTTTTATTAAATAATTCCTGTAACATATAGTACAACCAGAGAAGCGGCTTTGTTGCTTAAAGGAATTTGCATAGAAGTCAAATAATGTGATTTCCGAACAAAAAGATCTTAATAAAAATACAAGTTTCAAATAACATTTGTGCCTGTTACAGGTTGTATTAAAAGCCTTTAATTTCCTTTTCTCATTTTATTTATTTTTTACTTATCTAGCAAGATAAGCCTATATGAAATCAATCAATGCAAACAAGTGAGTAATCTTTAATCTTCTTGTATAAGTTTAAAACACACTTAGAGCAAATAGAGATTGGCCAAAGGTGTCTAAATAAAAATAAATTTATTGAGAAAGCAGCATTCACTTCTCGGAGAACAAAAAAAAACAATCCTTATACCATGACTCTATCAATTCAATTCATTTGTTAAAAGAATAGATATTTGCATATTACTCCTTTGTCCTTCTCTTCTTTGATTCCATTTCCTATCAGAGGTTAGATATCATCATTGCTATTCTTACTTTATTTGTTGAAGTTCTATTGAGATACAGTTGAACCAATCCCTTAAATTTATCATTTACCAGTGCTTCTTTGTCCTTTTATCTTTTCTCGCATAGTTAGTCTAAGCATTTCGTACTGCTATCCTCTCAATATCATATCCTAGATATTGTAACCTTCTTGCTTTTATGGTGTTAATTACTTCATATTCTTTATCCATATCTTGAATTATTTCTATGTTTGTTTTTCTTTTCATCCATGATATCCTGAGCATTTTCTATAACACCACATTTTGAATGACTGCATTTTGTTTAAGTTTTCTGCCTTCCAGTTCATCATATTCTATTAAAAGCACATAGTACCTTAATATTCTCACACTTAGTTTTACTGTGAGGTCTCTGAAACAGAGGATTGTTTTCAATTTTACCAATGCATTTTTTGCTGTTTCTGTTTTAGTTCTTATTTCTATTTTGTGGCAATTATTTTCTGTAATCCTGATATTTGAATTGTTGAACTCTTTCTATTCATTCATCTATGTTTAGCTTCTTTGTTATTACACTGTGTCACTCACAAATCTTAGATTCTTTATTATTGTTCCATTTGTTAGTATTCCTTCATTCTTGCAAATAGTAAGTAGTGCCTCTTCAAAAACTGATTCACTGTATACATTGCAAAGCAGGGGTGACATAAGACATCCTTGTCTCACTCCTCTCCTTATTTCTATTTCTGGGCCTTGTTCAATGTCCAAAATAAAAAAATAAAGACTTGTTATTAATCTTGGTCTTTGTTGTCTATCTTTTTTGTTCTAAGCAATTTAACTAATTTTTCATGTCATATCTTATCAAAGGCTTTTTTGAAATCATATCTGTATTAATATCTAGACACCTGTGTGCTAACTTGCTTCTTGGATACCTAGTTCATATCTGCACTTAAATTAACTGTCATTTTACCCTTCTTTTAGTTTTTTATGAATGTACTAGTTTCAAAAATAACTTGATTGTGTGACTTATTGATGAAATTGTTCTGTATTCACAACAGTCTTGAATGTTTCTGGTTTTTGTGATAGCGCAGAAGGTGGAGAGCAACCATTGTTCTGGTATATGCCCTACTTTATATACCTGATCATTTAAAAATACCTCATACATAAATACTATTTATAAATCTCACTTATTTCCCATTTCCTACTTAGACCTATTATCCAACTTAGTCTAAGTGCCCTATTTAGTGAGTGAAATCTATCTTTATTTCAGTTGCCTCTCAAAATTGACATAATAAAACACAAAAGTGAAATAGACGGTAAAAGCACTGCCTGTCATGCAGCCCTTTTGGCCAACCGAGATGTAAAAATCTACACCTACCCGGACATTCCTGACTATTCAAAGGAACAAGTAGTTATGATCTTCCCTGGACAAAATGCGATCAGCGTTAGTCAATTGGTGAATTGCGACAGCTGGGAGAGCATTACGGAGTACCAAAATCAACCGTTAGACCGAGTTCCCGAGGGCTACAACAGGAGCACCTTAATGCAAAACATTCCTCTCACTAGACGAGAGAGCGGTTTGATAAGAACAGGGAAAAACCTGCCAATTACCAAGGCAGTATTTATAGACAGCACTTGGCACCAATGCAAAAGTATTTACAAAGACGAGAAATTAAGGGCGATACCTTCGGTGGTGATCCAAAATAGGGTGTCGCAGTTCTGGAGGCACCAAAGGGGTAGTCCGAGGTGGTACTTGGCCACCATAGAAGCCATTCATCAATTCGTACTCGAGGTTCATTTACATTGTTGGGGTTTGAGTCCCGGTTATTTAGGTATCAAAAACTGTTTTACTGAAAATAGTGTTGGGCAAGTTGAGGGTTTGTTAAGTCAAGACGAATCAGCTTATAATGGACAGTATGATAATTTGTTGTATTTTTTTAAGCATATGTACAATGTGATTCATAGGTATTATGATCATGATAATTTATATGCTTATAAAAGGAGGCTTATGTAGGAATTGAGTGTTTTTTATTGTTCTGAATCAAACTGTATGCCGGAATTTCTCTATTTTAGTGATTTAAAAAAAAAGTTTGGTGTCCTGGTTGCAAGAATTATTATGTAAAATTATTTGGTAAGAAATGTGCCCTTACTACTAAAAATATTGACTCAAAACCACGTTATTATTCTCAAATGCATCCTCAGAAGAAAAATAAATGACTGGTATATGGTAGGACCAGATTGTGAAGCAATATTTCACTGATTATGCTCAGAATTAAATCTTATTAGAGAGCCATTAACCGTTGAATAAAAGTTGCTATAGCCCTGCATACATTATCATCATGTGCTGAATACAGGGTTGTTGCTAACCAATTTGGGACCAAAGTCTTTATGCATTTTGTGAGGCAGTTATCAAGGAATTTCAGGAGAGTATTCCCCATTAAAAGCAATGCCTTTGAACAAATGTATTTAAAGATGCCCCATTGAAGTAGTACGAATTCTTCAATTTGAAAATAAGTTTATTGTTAAAATTTATTTTTTTTTACATTCTCCACTTTAAAATACATTGGTTGTTTCAATTTTTCTGATGCATAAGCTTCTCAATGAGTTTCTTCTAGGTTTCGATATGCCACATGCAAATGTGCAATGTGGTGATGCTAAAGTGTTAAAAGATTCCAACCTATACAAGTTTGTTTATTTATTTATTCATTCATCAACCAATACATAACAATAAGATAAAAATAAAAGTGAATTAACGTAACCTAACATTTTAAAGCAATAGTAGCATAAGGAGTATAAAAGTTACATTTTAATTCACAAGAGCTCATTGAAGTTTAATAGGAACTCTATATCACACTGCTTTTTAATTGCCTCAACAACTGTTTTGTACCTACAAAGCAGTCTAGCTGATCTAATTAACGGTGAGTTAGTTTGCTAACAATCGTGACAAAAGAACTGCATCCGTAACTTATTTTGTGAGAGGGTACATAAAAAGAAGAGGCTGCTCTGATCAATCTACCAGGAAAATGAAGTCCAGTTCTGTGGAGTAGATCACGTCATGAATTATTCGAGTGAAGAATGTCATAGAAGAGGGTCAAATCATGATGTTTTCGATAAGTCTCATGACTAAGAAGATGTCGTTCACTTTCAACTTCGTTATAAAGTAAAGGTAAAAGCAATATACCTTATGTACTGGACTTGTTCAATGGATTGTGAGAGGTTGTTTTAATGTGGTGATCATAGCAACAGCAGGGCAGTACAGCAAAGGAGTTTTATAGAATTTATATCTTGAAAATTTCTGGTGCATCTCTTGACGAAGCCGAACATTTGTAGAGACTTCGATACAGCTGACATAACATGAAAGGAAAAATTGATAGATCCTTCACACTAGTGACAACTGCCAGTGGGGTATCTTCAATAGTTGACAATTTGCTCCCAAATTCGAAGGTAATAATGTTGGACACCTTGTATTTTGCTTGCTGTTCCAGCATAATTTATAATAAAACTATGCAAAAGTCTTAAGGGAAGAGGATTTTGTGTTAATCTATGTCATGGTAGAGCTATTGTTGAAAATGCCTTTGGCCGCTTGAAAGAGGTCAGACGTACTTTGAAAAGAACAGACATTAATTATACATTTGTTCCTAAAATTGTATATACATATCTTACCTAATATAATTGAAACTATTAGAGATACATTTATTGATAATTGGCTATATGCTCTTCAAGGAGTAGAAATATTTTCTTCTCAAACCAAGAAGAATACCATTCAAGAGTATGATTGTCTTGAAGGATCTGCTATTAGAGATAACTTTCCGCAAACATTTTCATTGATCAAAATTGGTGTAAAATAAACCATATATGACTACATCCGTAACTCTGTAGGTATTTTCTGTACTTTGCCAAAATATATGTGCTGTATGTATACATTTTTTAAACGAGGTACTTTGACATTTCAATGAATGCATTTAAATATATGTACCTACATTCTAATTTAGTTCAGGAAGTTACATATCGTGGAGGTGAGAGACATAATTAACCATATTAAGAACAAACCTAGTCTGGACATTTATAGATTAAATCTGAGTCTAATTAAGACTATAAAAAACCAAAACCATTACCAAACTTATAATATTTGTTTGATTTCTAAATTTTATTATATATTTTTCTTTTTATGACGTATGTTAACATTGTATTAAGATTAATAAAGATTGATTGAATGCAAAAAAGGTAGCACAAACTTTCAATAGGTACTTTAACATCCAAAAACTGAGGTATCATATAGTAAAAACTTGGTTGCTGAAACTGTTATGCTTTTACATAATGCAACTAAAAATTTATTCTTTTAATTTTTTCTTAATGTGTGAGCTCTCTGTATCTTCATTATTCTCATACTATTAATTATCTTTCTTTTATTATGAATGTTTCTGTAAATTATTGAAATAAAAAAAAATGTTATGTCTAAACTTAAAACCACAGGTATATAATGCACCTGTGTGTACTGCTCCTTGAAAAGCATTTAATTTTTTTTTAAATCTTGTGCTCTGATTTCTGCCAATCTCCCTTCAGCTTCTTCTTAAGAGTCAAATAATTGTTGCACTAATTGCTTTTAATCAATTTATCAAATCTATTTATTTATTTACCAGTATCAACAGCCAGAATGATTCAAACAAAAAATATTGTTAAGTAACAAAACCGCTTTTTTTGTAAAAAAAACTACTATATTGTTTATTTTAACTAAAGGGTAATAGTTATTGTAATCATAAAAAAATTGTTACCATACAAAATTAATTTATCTAATAATTTAGATAATTTTAACTTAGGTTTTGTTGCCTGACAACATTTTCGTTATTAAAAAAGTTATTTTAACTATTTCTTTATTTGTTTTCCCACGTTTAATAAAATTTTGTTAATTCAAACAAAAAAATGTTAAACTACTAATATATAGAAAATTAACACCATTTTTTGTTAAATCAGCCCACTAATTTATTTGGATAAACCAAATTATTGTTTGCAATAATATTTTTGCAATTGTAAGCTCAGAATCGTTGATTTTTCTCAGGGAAGTAAAATATAAAAATACGCTGTATAAAGTCAATTTTTTTTACTTTCAAAGTCATTAAAATTGTATGAGATTGTTCATATAGCTGTGGAAATTAAAGAAAATTTGAAAAATTGTTATCTTATTTGTGTTGAGCATAAAATTAGTAAAATCGACAATCACTTTCAATCTTATAAAGTAAAACCAATATAAAACCAACAATTTTTTTATATTTTCAACGCAGCTTCATGAATTTCACTACGCTCCTAGTCACGTATATAAATCACCAAATGGTTTTGAATATATAAGACCAAAATATTATTAAAAGCTTATAATTGATAATTGGTTATAAAAATAATGTAACAGATATAAAACAAAATTGGTACAATCATCAAAGGTGTAAAAGCAAAAAAAAATTAGATTTATTATTTTTTTAAATTGCCTTTAAGTATATTTTAAATAAAGATAATTTTAAAAATACTTTTAAAGTTGACCAAATAATTTTAAGTTATTTATGGATTAATTTTAAGACATTTTGGATAAATAAATTTTGGATAAAAATCTTGTGTTTTATTAAACCCAACTAAAATAATTAATATCTGACTAAAATTGTCGCTAAAAATTATTATTAATTTTATACTCGTTAATGGTCATGCATGTTCAAAAAAAAAAAATAAAACAAATGTTATGAGAACCAATTTCTTCATATTAAAGGATTAAACCCTTTCGTTTTGATTTTTTTGTTAAACTTAAATGAAAGTCAAAATTGAAGTTTAACTAGGGTGTTTCAGTGTATACATTATACATTTTCACGGCCGTTGAAAAGACTGACCTTTAAACAGGTATTTGAAATCCTACAGTAAAGCATTAATAAAGAAAAATTATACAAATGCTATTAATAAAGCCAAACCAAAAAATTTAAATAAATATTAAAAAAAAAATATCGCTATACCACCTAATTGTATAACAACTAAAAAAAAGTACGGCAAACAAAACTAAATAGTCATTCAACTAAAAAAAATTGGTAGAGAACAAACATAATCGTAAGTATACCTCGTTTTTTTTGTTGCCTAAATGAACATATTGATATCGGACAAATATTTTGTTTATACAAACAAAATAATAGTAACATAACAAAAAAATTGTTAAAGTACGGAAAGAGATGTCAATACATCTTCTAAATTGTTGCTGCAACAAAAATTTTGTTAAACGACTTATTTAGTTAATTCGCTAAGACCATGTTAAAATCAACGAAAAAAATTGTAGCAGAACAAAATCAATTTAACCATTCAAATTTGGTTAATATAACTATGAAGGTAGTTTGACGCATTTTCATATGCTCTTTTTGGTTGATTTTACTTATGCTTTTTGTTGAGTGTAAGTATGATTATCTTTAACATATATTAACTAAACATAAGAATAACAGAGAGCAACCTATGACATCAATAAAATAAAAATTAGATAAATTAATACATGTCAAATATATAGTAATTCCATTGCCGATTGGATCTGATTCTGAGAAAGGTAAGAAAGGCAATCAAACTAATCATATCAAAATCTACATATTTGTCTTGTATTTCCATTATTGACAAAGAAAAGGAGTACTGAAAGAAGTTTGGAGAATTGATTTTATTTGTTAATACAGTAATCCCTCATCAACCGCGATTTTGATTATCCGCTGTTTTATCTTGCGAAATCGGCTTCTCTAAATTTTCAAACAAATTAACAGCGCTGTGCATTTTCGTCGCGATCTTACGCGCGATTAGTGTGATTGTCCTTTTCTTGAGTTAATTATTTAGTTATAATATAATGGCGTCCACAGGCCACGATTTTGTTAAAAGAAAGCGAAATGTAATGACTCTTGACACAAAAATTCAATTGCTAGACTGTCTTGCTGAAGGTGAAACGTATGCGAGTGCTGCAAAAAAATTTAAAGTGAATAAATCAACTGTAAGAACAATAAAAAAGAGTGAGCAATCTATTCGGGCCAGTGTTTCGCGCGGTACTAATACCAGCAACAAACTAAAATGTTTCTCGCGACCTCTAACGATGGAAAAGATGGAAAGGGCGCTCGGAATATGGATCGAGGATCAAACTAAAAGAAGAGTCCCACTTAGCACCCAAATTATTCAAGAAAAAGCTCAGCGTCTTTTCGAGAATCTAAAGTCTAATGAGGAAACGGTAAGCTTCCAAGCCAGTAAGGGTTGGTTTGAAAATGTTAAGCGATTTTCGCTGCACAACGTAAAAATTACAGGAGAGTCGGCTTCTGCAGATCACGAGGCAGCTAATCGGTATCCGATGGAATTCAAAAAACTAATTGAAAGCAAAGGATATCATCCAGATCAGGTATTTAATGCCGATGAGACAGGTTTATTTTGGAAGAGGATGCCTGCTCCAACATTAAATTTGTGTCTCAAACTGAAAGATCCGCACCAGGATTTAAAGTTGCTAAGGATAGGCTTACTCTTCTGTTTTGCTCTAATGCTTCAGGTAACCACATGATAAAGCCACTGCTCGTATACAAATCTCTTAACCCACGTGCTCTAAAAAATAAAAACAAAAAAGATCTGCCGGTGTTTTGGAGAGCGTGTTACTGCAACATTATTTACAGATTGGTTTCTGAACTGCTTCGTACCCAGTGTTAGGCAATATTTAACCTCAAAATCGTTGCCATTCAAAGCTTTATTTCTTGTTGATAATGCTCCCGGCCATCCTGAATCCTTAAAGTTTGCTGATCCAAACATAGAAGTTCGTTTCCTGCCTCTTAACACTACATCATTGATACAACCATTGGATCAGGGAATAATAGCAGCGTTTAAAAGATATTATGTTAAGCGAACTTTCAGTTATGTATTGAATAGCATGGGACAAAATCCTGGTCTCACAGTCACTGAAAGTTGGAAAGCTTTTAATATCGCCCATTGCATAATATTTATCAAAGAAGCAGTGGATGAGTTACGTTCATCAACATTGAATGCCTGTTGGAGAAAGCTGTGGCCAGAGGTTGTGGCAGACACATCAACAATTCCTGACAAAGCAACCGAAATTGACGAGGTTGTAAGAATCTTGCACCAAATTCATGGCGGTGGTTTCGACGAGTTGCAATCAAGTGATGTTGAAGAAGTTACAGTTTCTAACGACAGTGAACTATCGGAATCAGAACTGCTTGAAAACCTGGAAAATACATCAGATATCGAAGACAATACAGATGATGAAACCCCCGACGAGCCGACGACTACTACAATTACTATACTACATTCCTAACGTTAAGTAGTTTACAAAAAATGTTATCAACCGCACAACAGTTGCAAGATTTAGTTTATGATGAAGACCCTTCACTAGAAAGAAGCCTAAAGTTTTCAAATGGTTTGAATGGGCTACTGCATCCGTATAGGGAGATCCAAAAAGAACTCACAAAAAAAATGAAGCAGCCGACAATTTTACATTATTTTCGAAAATAAGTTGTATACGTTTATAACAAAATCATTATGTATCTACTTTTAATATAGATATGTACATACATATGTATAAGTAAATTTGGTGTCTTAATTACGTATTTCCACACTAATATTTTATATTCTTCTGTTTTTAGGAAATCCCTCGCTAACCGCGGTTTTGCCAACCGCGGCACCCTATCTGGAACGGAACCCCCGCGGTTGACGAGGGATTACTGTACTTTGTACATAAAAACAAGAGAAGTTTTAATCCGCTGATTTTCTAAGGATAATCTCTCAATTCCTTGAACAGTAAACGATGGTCATAGTTTTGCCGTACATCCACGGCATCTATTTTTTTTTATAAAACATGTATTTGAAAATTGTGCGCTATACGCGTTCTATAGTTGTAATTCATACCTCGTATTGAGAGGACCATACAATACTACTATATTCCAGTCTTGGTAATATCAAACTATCAAAAACTTTCAGACAATACTCTAGTAGATAAGGTCATCATCTGTGTAGTACTAATTAGATTGTATTTTTTTAAAATCATCTGCAAAGAGTAAGCTCGGCGATATTCCAGTAACCAAACATATTTTATTAATACAAATTGAAAATAAGAGAGGTCCTAAAGTGGAACCTTGGATAGGACATTAGAGGAAGTAGTAAAAACATCAGATCTGCCTCTCCTGATCTCAACACACTGTTCCCTATTTAACAAATAAGATTTAATAAGTTCAATCAGTTTATTGCTAACATTATTCTTATAAAGGGTTTTTATTATAAATCCCCAGATGTTTCAGGATATCATCAACTATCGTTATTATATCGAATCTACTCTGATTACTATTGTATTCTTACAATTATGCAAAGCAGTTTTAAGGGTCTTTGTTAATTATACCTTTTCCTTTAATTCTAGTTTGAATACATTGATGCATTCTTGTAGTACTTGCCATCAAACGACTTATGAATTTTTTCTTCTACGATAACTTGTTATAGAGGCGGTATTTCCCATTCCAAACATATATTTTGGGAAATCTTTTCTTCCATTGTCCTTATTCAAATGCAAAACAACCATAGATAAGAGATTCGTTTATTATAAATATTTTTACTAATTTTCCGACATAAAAAATTTAAAATTCCCGCGCTTGCCTCCCTCTTAGATATACGCAATAATAGAGATGAATGCTCATTATCGATATTAAAAATTGAATCCCCTCTTAATGGATGACGTCAGGTCTCTATCTGTCACGTAAACGTCATCGGGGGGGATTTTTCCTTCACAGTTCACAGAAAAATTACTGATACAGAACAGCGACAGAAGTGGCGCGTTGCGTGTATAAAGTCTGCAGGTGGGGCCGAATAAATTCACACGAAAAAACACAATTTTTGGACTCCATAACCCGAAAAAGGTAATATCCCGTTTTAACAGTGTTTGAAGTATTTAATGGACGAAATTTCATATCTATTTGTGAAAGTGCCCATTACATAATTGTTTATGTTTATCAGGTGAAAAGTGATCGATTTTACCGAGGTACAACCCCTTGAGGCCCCGATCGGGGGCCAATTAAATTTATTAAGACAATATTGAGAATATATCCGGGTCTGGTTACGAAACCACTTGACTTATCGAAGGTCTTTAAACTAGAATAAATCGAGACAACTGTTCTGCTAACACTTACTAGCCTTTGCCAAAATATTTATTTTTCACGTGATATTCGCGTTTTATTTTTAATCCACTCGGGCGTAATTATTCAACGAACCAAGCATCTCAAACCCCGAATCAAAAATTTATTTACAAGTTTTAAGGTCACAGAGAAACCACTTCAGCAGTTTTGAGGTTAAGGTTAACCTAGATCTGTGTTAGAAGGGGAAAATGCTGTAGTCTAGACTTTCATTCAATTGTATTATTTGAATTTTTTTCCTTTTAGTAACTGAAGAAAATGCATCGAGCAAGAACCCTGGCTAATGCCATAGCAGGGGTGCCTGGACAGACATTTGCCTCTTGGCTGGTCAAAAACACACCGGCAACTTTCCAATGTGCCCAGTGTCGCTACTACAATGTCCCGGCAGCAGCTGAGCCTTTCTTAAATGGTAGTTCCAGTCAGTATGTTGAAGATATGTATAATGCTTGGCTGAGGGATCCTGCTAGTGTACACGCAGTAAGTAACAAACAAACAAATTGTGTATTTTTGGATGAACTCATTACAAATACCAACAGTAGTAATGGAAATAATAATGCAACAAATGAATATAATTAATGAGAACAATAAACAAATATTTAAACTAAATCTAGTTTTGTGGCAAGTTTATTCTTAATTATCATAAATACTGAGTATTTGTAGACAAAACTAAAGTTAAATAATATAAAAGTACAAGATTATAAGATAGAAATAGTAAAAGTAAAAAATCTAAAACTGCATGTATGGTACACCTACTAAAATATAAAGAGTTCACAGTAGAGGCATTATGTGTAATTAAAAAAGACACTTATATCAGAGAAAAACAAACCACCGAGAAGCGACAAAACTCGCATTTACCGTTGATTTTCTGGGGTCCAATTTTGGTGCCCTTGAGCGGGCTTAAATGACTGGCGCTACATATAAAGTAACGGAGAAAAATCGTTTTGGCAATTTAATAGTTCCGTACACAGAGAGAAATATGACAATTAATAGATTAAAAATTTTATTGGGAACTTGAAATCAAAACTATTACATTATTTTACTGTTGGTATAGTTAAGTTATAGGTATACCTAAACTATACCGGGTGATACAGGAATAAGGGAACACGCAACAACTTTTTTATTTTTCAATATAAAACAATTGAATACGTCAAAATATGCCTTTATAACCATTCTATTGACATACCAAATTTCATTAGTTTATCTTGAAAAATAAAAAAGTTATTAAAGTTATTGCATGTTCCCTTTTTCCTGTGTCACCCGGTATAGTGCCAACTATAAAAATTACCATTTAGGATAAATAATGTAAAACAAAAAATCTTCTAAACAAATTTTTATTTTTTGAGGAAATAATATTGGGTCATTGTATAATGAAACACAAAAATACATTGGCAATAATTAAATTAAACCTAGGTACATTTATACATTCCGCAAAATTTTTAGTTTTCGAACATTTTTATCTTTATTTGTTTTTAAGACCCTATTATGATATTTAATGGTGTAAAATATTTTCAACCTTATAAATAATTTTAAGATAAAGGTTTTTGGAAAATGTGCACAAGGGTGTTCATAATTATAATAGTTCATAAAGTTCATAATTATAATAGTTTTCATTATGTTAAATAAATTGTTAGATATTTTCTGGTTTATGCACATTTTCTCAAAATTACAATTGAATATTTTATATTAATTTAAATATATATGAAATAAACTCTTCTGGAGGAGATTGTAAGCCACCAAAGTTACATATACTGGAATTATAAGCCTTAAAATGAAGAAATAATCTATTTATATCCATTTCATCACACATTTTGCCGAAATTGGTGCAGGTATCACAGTTAATATGAACTTCAAGTGCTCTTTTCATAATATAGGACCGACCGGAGAAAGAAGGCCTGGTGGAGAATTCTCGGACGGTTTATCTATTTCGATAGATAGGAGGTTGCCGAGGGGCTCGCACACTGAATATTGTGAAGTGCTTGGGCCTGCAAATAATAAAAAAATCCTTTAACATTTTAAAACTTTACATCTTTAATATGAATAAAATCAGAAAGTAAAACTGATAGACTATATGGTAAACTAAAATAAATTTGGAAATTCTGCTCAGGTAAAACTACCTATGTATTTGGTTTTCAAACTTTAAATAAATTATAAATAAGTGATTGTGAGGTTGGTTTTCATAGAAATGGAAACAAAGACAAAGGGTATTATTTTACCCGTTTTATATGGGGTCCAGACATTTTGGTACCTAATCCTAATCCTGGTATCTGTCCCAGACAAGTTTTGTATAACCATTTTATAACAAGACCTTGTCTGGGCCTTGTTATAAAATGGTATAAAACTAATTAGGGTTTTCTGAAGAATAATCCA
This sequence comes from Anthonomus grandis grandis, assembly GCF_022605725.1. NCBI lineage: Eukaryota > Metazoa > Arthropoda > Insecta > Coleoptera > Curculionidae > Anthonomus > Anthonomus grandis. The sequence continues at coordinate 7,352,739 of NC_065558.1, forward strand.
TTCTTACTGAAATCTTATTCCAACCTACTAAACTGAAAGAAGAGAGTCTTACCAGAAAAAATATCCAATAATGGGTGTTTTTCAGGCGTCTCAGTTCTGTCATAAGGAGAATTTTTTTCGGCAATACTTTGCTGGGCCAACGTTGCTGGTTTCATAATTGCAGGCTGTATTAAAATATCTAAAAAGAAGAAATATAATAGATACAGAATATATTTTTATGTGCAAAATAGGGTTTCGAGCATAAAATTAATATTAGTTAGTAGGTAAAAATTATAGTTAAGTTAACCCATCAAAAGCTAACCTGATAGAATTTTTATGTCCTTTTCCTTTGAGACTTTTTTTGGCGGTCCATCCTCAAGCTGTTCACCTTCACAAGTCCTTTTTGTGGGATTAGGAAATAATGTTGGTAACGCGTTAGGTAACAAAGGCTTTCTTGAGGGCCCTGCACTATAAAACTTCTCATCAAAATGGTACTCACAGAGCTTATAGTTCCTGGTTAGTTGTTCTCTAGGTATCGAAAACAAGTCTGTTCTATAGCAAGCTGCCAGCTATAACTTGGCACTGAAAGTCATAAAATTACACGTTTAATTCAAAAGCTAAATTTATGTATTTTTTTTAATTACTGCATAGATAAATACCTCTAATTACTGTAATTATGAATTTAATAAAAAATAAATAGTGAATTCCTGTAATTACGAAAAACAAAAAAAGAAACAACTTATTTTGAGTGGAAACAATTAAAAGAAAAGTTGAACTTACCGAACTTCTTCCTGCGGAAAAGCAAAGAAAGAAACACCACACCCTGTCTTTGAATGACATCCACGAAAAGCACAGGTATAAGACATATTATAAAAGTTTTTAATAAAATAAAGAGCACAATGACAACACACACAAAAAATAAACACAGAGAAAAATTCAGGCAACACTTGACTAGACTAAAGTAGGCGTCGAATATTACCGGACTAACCGACGGCTGGGCGGGGACCGGCAATAAGACAGGTATACCAAATAAGCTCGCACATGCGCAAGAAAAATCGGTCCTGGCTTTGTCCCTTCTCGGTGGTTTGTTTTTCTCTGCTTATATCTTTTATGTAAAGAAGAAAAAGAAAGCAATCTTCCAGGTACCTAAAGTTTAAAATGCTTTGCTTTTTCATTCACCCATTAAAACATGTAAATGTTTTAGCACTCTTTATAAGCACACGAAGATGGTTGAATATTTTTATGCTCAGATTAATTAGGGAGCCTTTGATTAATTTGCTTCTCGTAAAAGGGCAAGGCAATATTATTTTTTGTCAGGTACTTGTTAGTCAGATACATTTTTTATTTTTTATATATCAAGGAGCAAGCTTCTACTATAGACAGCATAATATCAAGGCTTTTAAAAAAAAGCCTACATGTTTTTCTTGGGCTTTTGTGACACATTTACCTGACAGTCTTTTGCTATTAAAAAATTGCTAATTAAAAAGTTTTACTGCATCAAACCCAGAATGCTATGCCATATATTAAATGACTTTTTACAAGTCAATAATAATCATATTTCAAGCATCCATTAGCCATTTTCTGCCTTAAAGTTCAAATATGTTTATGTGATTTTAACTTATTATAAATGACCCCCTATTCCTTCTCAGTTTTTATTGCTTATTACTATTTGGTCAATACAAGTAAATTTGAAATTTTGCCAACTTTTAATGATTGAAAGTTCTCATTGCACAACCCCTTAACGTTTATATAACCCGTTACTGTTACTGACAAATAGTTTTCCCGCAACTGCTCCGGTTTTAAAATATTAAAATGAAAGAAAAAAACATTAACCAAAACTTTTATTTCATATCAAAAACATTATTTATATAATATAGAACTTGGGTAGTACAAAAAAAATTTTTTATTTACAATTTGGGCACACTTTCAAAGCACATTGCAAACAGATAGGTAATTTGCACACAATGCAACATGTCTTTGTTTTCCTATATTTTTTTCCAGGACAAATTGAGCACCTCTTTCCTTTTGATAAATTTTGGGTTGGCAGTTGTGTAGGTGTATCCTCCATATCTACTCCAAGAATATCGGCGGCGAGGCAACGAGGTTTCCGGGGAACTTCTTGGTTGTAGTCTTTGCTTCATAATATGTGGAGTATATAGTGCAATACCTAGTTGTTTCAGAAAGTTGTAGCGAGTTATTTCCTCTCCATGTGAAAACTGATATATTATACAACTATTTACACCAGACACATTCAAAATACAGTGAAAAATTGACATTGGCCATCGACGGGTTCGCCGGGAAGTGGAATACGTTCCACATTTTTCATCTAAAGCATCTACCTGCTTTAGTGCTGTTATAGAACATAATTATTTCGGGTTTCTCAGTACTTCCATCAATAGTGCTTCCGTGATGCATTGACGATATTAAGACAACAGATTTTCCTTTCTTCGGGATGAAAGATACTATGGTTTTGTCCGATGTAAATCCGAAGTTTGAAGATTTAACAGGCCTTTTTCTGTCCGGTAAAAATTCTGGAGGGATCATTCTTTTATTTTTTTTCACTGTACCTACATAATCCCTTGTTTTTTTTTAACTCATTAGTCAACTCCATTGATGTGTACCAATTATCTCCAGTGACATTTCGGTTGGATTTCTCAATTGGTTTGATCATCCGAAGAACGACATCAGTTGGATGTGAAAATGGCGATTTTTTTTCATGTTGGATATTTTTTCCAGTATAGACCTCAGCGTTATACATATAGTGTGTTTGGGAATCGGCCAAGATCTGCATTTTTAGCCCGGATTTTGCAGGCTTATTAGGTATGTACATTCTAAATGCACATCTTCCCCGGAATGGAACCAGCATTTTATCTATAGTTACGTGAAGTCCTAGAATATAGTTCTGCTGAGAGTTTTTCACAAAAGCTTCAAAAAGATCGGATATTGCAGCTAGCTTATTAATTTTTACTCTCTCGGACCTTGTAAGATGATTGTCAAACCTTAAACAGCTTAACAAAAAGAGGAATCGTGCAAGGGACATTGTACATCTAAATAAATCTCTCCCAGTTCCATCTGTTGCCCATAATGATTTTAAATCCTCATGGCCTGACTTAAATATACCCTGCATGAATAAAAGACCGATGAAAGCTTCTATCTTAATTTTATCTGTCTTATCAATGAAAGTTGGAGCAAATTTTTGGCCAGAGTTTTTACGTCGTTTGAAGGTGGCGTATTTTGATGCTATTATGTCAATTCTTGTATTTGTGTTCTCAACTATAATTTTCAACATTTCATCAGTTATTAACAATTTCCAAGCTTCTAAGGGGCTCAATGGTTCCTTCTGTCGAGCAAAACCTTTTAGTCCGGATAAAACCCTAATAATGTTATGGGATTTTACCTTAGATCTTTGTGGAGGTTCTTTGGCCCATTTTGTGGAATCTTTTTCCGTACCAAGCTGACTTTGACATGTTGAAAGTGGCTGTTTGGTTACTTGAAGCGTTTTCAATTGCGATGTCACTAGACGAGGTATTTTCTTGCACAGATTCAGTCTCAAATTCACTATCCGTATCGTGTTCACTGTAAATTTCGTCGTAATCACTTTCGCCTGCATGATCAAATAATGTTTGTGCGGTTGCGATCCATTTTCTACTTCTTGAAGAGTTTCTGCCGTCTCATTTACATCTTTCAACTCTTCCCAAAACTCTTCGCTATTTAGAATGTCTTTTAGCTCCGCTGAAGTTAGCTGCTTGCTTGTAGAAGCCATTTTATCTAGAAAAAAAAGTGTATCAGTAAAATAACATATTTGAATTTAAATCTAAAAATTGCCTAAACAATTAACAAAAGTTTACACAAAAAATAATAGCAAAAACGAGTACATACCTGTGTAATGAGATGACACTTTGTTTACGTAAGTACTACAGACGGGTCACGGAGACCCAACTACGTAATTATTTCGAATTTAGCAAAATCAACAAAACCACCTGCCACGTCTCCGAGAGAAGCACTAACTAATAGGAGAATAGCTGGACGTACAGCTCTCCTACCACCAAGGTTACATAGGAAGTGCGTATTAATACTAACGCCGGGTCACACAGACCCCGTCGGTAGCAATTACGGGATAAAGTCTTCAGGCACACTTCTCATTAGTGATTGCTGATCAGTATCAGGACACAAGATTGTTGTTTTGTCAGCAAATACTGTAAAGTGTCCCTTAATGTATAGAGCAGTCAAGTCATTGATGTAGGTACAAGAAAAATAATATAGGGCCGAGTACAGAACCCACAGAACAAGGAGCATACATTAGCAATATTACCCAAGGATCTAACAATTTGTTTTCTACCTGATAAGATACATCTAAACTATTCCAGGCAAGACTTCTTATACCATAGTAAAAGGGTTTGTCGAGCAGAACCAAATGCTTTAGAAAAATCAAAAAAAAAAGTGTCAATTTGTTTTAATATTAGAATACTTGATTGCACACTGCTTGGGTCTATTCTACATTCTCTACTCAAATGATCTAGATCAGTATATACAGGGCCAATTGGTTTTGAAGAGCTTGAATTTAATAACCTTTGGCTGGAGACACTTTACAGCTTTACCATCTTTAATACAGCCACAGTTATATACAGACAAATATTTAGCAGAGATAGGGATCAATTACATAGTCCACATTAAAGAGCATAAAACACACAGTCTATACAGGTTTCAGCAAGAAATATAACCCAGTCAAACAAGCAACTTCCTTATTATGGCAACTGGAATCATATCTTACTGATCAGTCAGTTGGTTAGGGCCTGGACTTATCTCAATCATTCCTTGTACTAAGTTTACATTACCATAGCTACAAATGTGATTACTTTTAAATAACTAAATGAACCTTGATGTCATTTACCTGACCATAATTTATCTGACGCATTATGGTATGGTGATCAATGGGAGTTTGTGTGTATTCTCCTAAGAACTTGAATGCAATCATAACCTGAGCTGTATTTTTAGTGTATTGACTTCAGTCTTGGTTTGTAAAGAGTACAGAGGAGTTATAATGTCTCTTAATAATTCCAATAAATTGGGTCTATGCATCCCCCAGAGTGCTTTTACAAAACATTTAATCGTTTATGAGAGGGATCAAGATATATTCTAATCTCTTGCTTTTACAATCTAAACATATCAGTAGGTTTAGTAAATTATGTGAATATTATTGTAAATTTCAAGTTTGCTGTGAATATTTTTCAAAAAAGTACATCCAAATGATAGGACATTAATAATTTACTTCTTACTTGTCCAAAGGAAAATAAACGGCAATTGCCTGGAAAAGTGAAAAATTATTTGTCTCTTCCAGGCGTTTGAGGTCATCTCTTTCCGTTTCCAGATGCTCAAGGGAAGGAAAGTGACTGTCACTGTCCGAATTTAATGAAAAATGATCGTTTCCAGGCATATAAGGTCATAATTTAATTCTTAGAGTGTAATGAGTAAAGTAAATAATTAAATTAAAAAAATTATACTATAATGCTGTACTAAGGTGATTCTGTCGATTTAATCAATATAAAAATGTTGATTTTTCTCTGATGCATTTCCTTAACCTAAAATTAATCAAACTCCAAAGGTTAAATAAGGTAGTCATTCTTCCCACAAAAAAATTTAACCAATGTATTTCGGCCATTGTAGAAGCCATCATCAGATACAGAATTATATAAAACACACCACAAAAGTATGGACTTCTACACTACTGTCATTCTAGTCATGGGACGCCTTCTTCCGCAACTCCCAAACCGGGGGCGCAGGCTACTCGGCTCCCCCGTCACTCGCCCCACCCAGAAAGAACGAGGTGCCCCTCGGCGCGGTTATACCATCATTAGGCGCATCCGGCGCCCTGGGAGCCTCCGGTATCAGCGAAAAGATCATCGACGACCATTTGGCCGTACAGGCCATCATAAGAAGTTACCAGGTAAGTGATTCTTTTGGTTGTTTTATAAGGGAGCATTTTTATCATATTTTTTTTTGGTTCCAAGCATGTTTGGGTATGTGCATACATATGATATGGTCATAAAAGTTCATTTTTTCAGAGAGAGTGAGAGGGAGAGAAAGAATGAGTTATTTTTACTGGATTTTGAAAATGCCAAAGAGGTGGTGAAAGTGATGCTTATTTCAGGATCTGGTAAAAATTAAATGTTTCATAAAGACTTTTTGTAAGATTTATTCTGCGGTGTGTTCGGAATGGGTGAGATGCATGATCTGGGAAACTGTTTAAGAGTGATGATAAATGGTTAAATGGGTAAAATTTTATAGCAATAAATGCTGTTTAGTTGACATCTACAGCATGTGGATGAAACCAACAGTGACTCGAAGTGTCTGTATACAAAGCTGGAATTAAAATTAATGTTTCAAATTATATACCATTTTTCCAAAATATTTGAAAAGTGTTCGAAAGATACAATTATAGACTATTTTCAGAGTAGTAATATTTTTCCAATAAATAAAAGGTTTCAGAAAGGGTCTAAGCACTGAGTATGCAATATATGAACATTTATTAATTACAAACATATTATTTATTACATTACATATATTTATTAATTACAAGTCCATACCATACTAAAATATATAATTCAACTTGTGTTAATATCTAGGACAATATTTAAATTTATACTAAAATCGTGCTACCTAATGCACTTCCGAGGTTTGGTTCCGTGGGTGCACTCATAAACTATTAATTATTATTAAATTAAGTTGTACTTAGCATAAGATAATGTATTGTAAACTACAGTTTAAATACAGTGAATTCACGATGAAAGGAACAAATTCCATTAAAATTTAGTCGTTTTTTGGATACATCGATTAGTATTGTCACTTTTTTGAAATACGCGCGTTTTTTTAAATAAAAAATTTGTATATGTCTCTCAAATAGCAACTAAGTTTTACAATTCTATGGTATATTCTGAATAATAATAATGATAAAAATATATTCTAGACCTCACTTTAAAATCGCCGTTCGACAATTTCTTGATGCAACTTTTCCCAACAGATGGATGGACGACGAGGTCCGATTGAGTGGCCATCAAAGTCACCGGACATAACCCCATTAGATTTTTTTCTTACAGGGTTATTTGAAGTCCAAAGTTTATGTGAATAGGCCAAATAATGTTGATGATTTAAAGCAAAGACTTTGACAAGAAATTAAACTAACAAAGTGATTGAAAATTAACAAAGTGCAATTGGAAGTTATTTACCACGGACTTCAAAAGTTCACTGAAGTAAATGGACAACAAATTGAACAATTGAATTTGTATTTTTAAATGTCGTATGTTTCATTAGTCTATGACGTCAAACCGCTGATTTTAGGTATATAGTATTCAAGTCCCTTGCATTAAATTTTACAGGAACTGACTAATTGGAATCGAGGTTGTATCGATTTTAGAGCCAATTTAATTTTTTATTAGTAAAATATTAAACCTACATACTTTTTGGGAAGAACAAACATTTTCTTTTAATGATATTTACAAAAACAGTTTGGACTTGTTCAGTTTAGGTAAAAAAAATATACCGAAAGTTTGTACCTTTCATACTAACTTTATTTAGAAAAAATTAGGGCATAACAAGACTAAATAGGTATTGCTTGTTCAAGGCTCATTCTTCATTACCTTTCATTGGCTCCAATTCGGTATCTGATTATAACTCCTCACGATGGGTATTTTCCAGTAAATACTTGTATCAATTATCTTTCCAGTCCAAATCTTTCCAATTTTTGCCAAAATTTGTTTTTATAAAGGTATTTCAGACAACTGAATATTTGTAGAGGTTTTTCCTCATTTATTTAGATTTTGTTTAGAACTTTTAATATTAGTTTTAAAATTTGGATAACTTTTTGTTTGTATGACTCTGACAATCTTTGTCAACAATATTCTTTTACAATCACTTATTTTATCCAACTTTTTGTATATGTTTTGAAGTTCTTTAACATCCTAAAGTTTCCCATCTTTTTTTAATGTCTTAACAAAGTCTATATATTGCATGGCAATTTTCTTTAACTTAAAAAACAGACTTCTTTCTAAGTTTTCTTTCAACTACTCTAAAAACCTTCAACATTAACTTGAATTTAAAACAGTGCCTCAGAGGTTGCTTCACTTATCTCAAAAATTTAAATATGATCGTAAATTGTAACTTGTTCGTTTTTGTTTTTTATAAAAATATAGCTTAATTTAAGCTTGCAAAATAGACTTGTCCGGTTTTGCTTTAAATCAATCGATATTTCCTATTGTTTGAATATTATGGGACTTATTTAGCTATGAAACAAAAATAATAAATTCACAGCCCAATTATACAGAGGACTTGTCAAGTTTTGCGGGAAAGCCACTGACATAATAAAAAAAAATTAATATTGACGCCATAGTTTCTACTTAAGGTACCCTGTATAGAACATTTTTTTATTGCAAAAAACGCGCAAATGACAACACTAATTCGTGTATCCAAAAAATGTGCCTACACTTTAAATGAATTTGTTCCTTTCATTGTGAGTGAGTGCATTGTATAATTTCAATATGTTTTCTTTTTTGAAAATATGTTTATTAATGAAGAGGTGTGTCATGACAAGGGACAAAAGTCCAACCTCAGAGCATAGACCAATTCCCATCTAACTATTTTTCTCCCTCTTCAACATTTTCCATGATTGGACGCATCGTATAAATCCGCAACAAGCATGGAGGATGTAACATAATATCCTCTAAAGAAAATCTTTCATTACTATTTAGCTAGTATGCTTATTATTTTATTTTCACCGCTTTTTTTTTTTTATAAATCTATCCTCGTATATAGCAACGTGGCCATTTGGTGGCCAAGGTGGATCCGTTGGGTATAATGTTCTCTGATAAAACCGAGACTATTAGCGACGTGATGGGGTCGATTCCCGCCGAGATCGCTAGACAGCATAAATTAGGTAAATCGCTCCTAAAAGAAAATTTAAAACATTTGGTCGTAAAGTGCATAAATGCGATTAAATAAAATGATTTTGCAACGAGGCGTAGCATAACGAGGTTCGTTATTTATATATGTATATGTAATTTTTGGCGCAGTTTGAAACATTTCGGTTTTGTCCAGATCGAGGGAGAACAAATTGAACGCATAGGATGGAAATAACCGTTTTGTTTATTAACCTTGTTATAGGTGTAGGTCAGTTAGTGGAAAACAACATGAATGTACATAGTCGGTTGATTCAAAATGATCTCAATCAAAATATGCAAATATTTAGTTTTTTTTTACAGAGGCTTTCATGCTTAATAAATCGTACTAAAAAAAAACTATGGTGCTAGTTGGACCGCCGAGGACCTACCCACCCGCTTTTCTTAATTTATAGTATGTACCGGCATGCGCTTTTGGGCTTTTCATTTTTTTTGCACGTCAGCTAACTTACTATCACTTGCATACCATAACGAAAGCTTTTAGTTCATTTTTGTTTTTTTTTTTTTTTAATTAAAAAAAAATAACCTAGTAGAGGTGTTGGCGCTGTATTTCTAGATCCGGGGCCACCACATAGCGAAACTGGACCCGTTGGGGATCAACGAGGCCGACCTGGACGACCAGACCCCCCAAGAGTTGATTTACAAAAATTATAATTTTGGTAAGGTTGTGCCTGGTTTTGTTTTTTTGTATTTTTTTTCTTTTTTCTTTTTTTTTTTTTGGTATTCTGGTAGCAAGTTGAAATTTTTTGCCTGGTTGGTTTTGCTTGGTTTTATTAGCAGTGATTTCTGTAGTGACTTTTATAGATTGAAGTTGGGTGGGGCCTATCACCTATAGTAAATGTAAAAATTCATTAATTTATGGTACGTATGATAACACAAGTTTTTCCACTAAAGTTCTATATATATGGAACCTAAACATTTTTATTGGTTCACAAAAAAAGAATTATTGAAAATTCTTGAAGTTGACAAAAAATAATGATAATCTTTATTTAGCCAAGGCGACATAGATAAGTCAAGTATAAATTATTGTAATATATAAGCATGACGACGATCATGACTTTCATGTCAGGCTTCTGGGTTCAAGCATTTAAAGTGTTTGATCGCATTCTTTAACGCCCATTAATTAATTACTTGTTTCAAGCCTTATAACCTTTTAATAAATCACTTATTCCATGATGGTATTATATAATATAAGCATAAAAAATCAATTTTTAAATAAAAGTTGGTAATATGGCATCAGTTTGAGTAGTTTGGTTTTAATGGCAATTTTTTCATATGTAAAATTCATAGATATCACATTTTGTCAGCACTGCCGAAAAGCTTGTAAATATTAGATAAAATCACATATCCATATACGAAACTACATAAAAAAAAACTAAAATATGAATATGTTTTTTTTTAAAGTAAAAAAACTATTAAAGCGAAAAAACCTTTAAAAGAAAACCTGTTTTGATTTAAAATTTCACCCAAAAATTCCCATTTTTTAGTAATATTTCGGTTGCATTTATTTTTTGTTTTGTCTTCTTATTTTTCATTTTTTTTTTGTTGATGTATTATTACATAATTGGACCAATATTGAGCCGGTTTTCAAAATTAGATTTCTTCAAAAATTCAATGTTAAAAATCTAGTTTCTAGGACCAATTTTTCATAGTAGAATTATATTGCAATAAAATTTTTAGAATTTAATAGGCGTTGAACTAAAGATACAATTTTACCCAAATTTCTCTGTTTTTCAAATTTTTTTTTGAAGGAGTTTGAAATGTTCATCAATTTTGCTGCATAGACCATCTTACACTATAAGAATAACATTTTGTTGTAAAATCGAAATATAAAAAATTATAGAAAGATTTTTTAATAAATGGATATATATATTTTTTTTATATAAATAGATAAATTGCCCAAAAAACTTCGAAAAAGTCGTATAAAGCTTTATTTTTTAAATTTACCAAAAAAAGTCATACCCGATATTCCCAAAGTTTTCCTCAAAAAATCCAGATGGTAAAAAGTTGATCATTTTGGTTTTTATTTATTTTTTCTGGAAAATTATTGACTGAACTATTTGCATCAGATGCAATAGAAATAAAATTTTTAAGTTTAACAGTTTTCCAGAAAGATGGAAAAAACCTCTTAGGAGTTTTTTTCTCGTTTTTTCGAACACTATTGAGAATAGGGAAAATTTTCCTTTAGCATTGGAATCCCAATCAAAAATAGAACAAATCATACAGAGTAACATTTAATTGTAAACTTCAAAATAAAGAAGTTATGGAGGATTTTAAAAAAAATTGAAAAAACTGCATTAATTATCTTATCCAAAAATACTTTGAATTCAGTGATTTAATTCCCCCATGTTACCTTAAGTGTCTAAACTAAGTTTCTGATAATTTTAAAATAAAATGTATTATTATATTATATTATTTATTATTATATTATTTGCTCGCTTTTTTTATGAATTTCAGTAAGACTTAGAAGGTACTTATAGGCACTTGAATTAATTTATGGAATCCATTATATGTAGTTATACACTTATTTCAGGATTTTTAATTAATTAAAAACTCATTTCAGGCTTTTGGGTTCAAGCCTTACAAACTTTTAATAAATCACTTATTCCAGGTTTTTTAATTTAAGCAAATTTAGGCACTTAAAATAACCTCTGGAATCTTTTTTTAATTAATTAGGTCCTTATTCCAGTCTCTTGAATAAGACTATAAGATTTTTCAGGGAATACAACGAACGATCTTAAAATTAGTATAAGGAGCAAATTAGATGGAAAATATGTAATTTTTTTTTGAGAATTTTTTTTTCTATTAATAGAACAATTGCCCAAAAAACTTGAAAAAAGTTTTATTTTTTAAATTTACCAAAAAAAGTCATACCCGATATTTCCAAAGTTTTCCTCAAAAAATTAAGAGGGTAAAAACTTGACCATTTTGGTTTTTATTTATTTTTTCTGGAAAATTATTGAAAAAATGCGCAACAGATGCAATAGAAATATAATTTTCGAAACACTATTGGGAATATGGAAAATTTTCCTTTAGCATTTGAATCCCAATCAAAAATAGAACAAATCATACAGAATAACATTTAATTGTAAACCTCAAAATAAAGAAGTTATGGAGGATTTAAAAAAAATTGGAAAAACTGCATTAATTATCTTATCCAAAAATACTTTGAATTCAGTGATTTAATTCCCCCATGTTACCTTAAGTGTCTAAACTAAGTTTCTGATAATTTTAAGTTCTCTAAAAAGCCTGGACTAACTATCCTTAATACCTGAAGCACTTTACTCTCACTGTTACTCAAGATAGATGTATGTACCTGGATTATTTTATAAATTAAACTTTTCTATGAATTTCAGTTACTTAGAAGGTACTTATAGGAACTTGAAAGAACTTATGGAATCCTTTTACGTAATTTTACACTTATTTCAGCATTTTTATTTAATTAAAAACTTTTGGGTTCAACCATATAAAGTATTTAATCACATATTTTTATAGGCCCATTAATTTATTAATTAATTACTTGTTTCAAGGTTTTCAAACTTTTAGTAAATCAGAAATTACTTTGAATTAACTCATAGGATCTGGTTAAATAATTTAAAACTTATTCCAGGCTTTTTAATTTAAGCATTTAAATTGAATAAAATCACTTATTTTCAAGCCTATAAATTAATTAATTCAGGCACTTAAAATAATCTCTGGAATCTTTTTTTAATTAATTAGATTCTTATTCGAGTCTCTTAAATAAGACTATAAAATTTTTCAGGGAATACAAGGAACGATTTTAAAATTACTACATGGAACACATTAGACGAAAAATATGTAAGGTGTTTTTCCTAGGCGTGTTCCGATTCTCCTTATAGAAACTTCTAATGTAGAAAGGCACGTTAAGTAAACACCCTGAAAAGTTTCAAAATTCTTCCAGGAAGTTGCCAACAAACACTTATGCTCTTGTTGCTACTATTGTGAGCTGATTAGGAGAAGTCAAATGTTTACAAGAAATTAAAACTTTTGTCCAGGATGAGGTGATTAATCGCACTCAACTGCCTGGAAGAACTAAAAAAATTTATTCCAAGCAATCAAGTTGAAACCCAGTGCTCTCTATAACTGATAAAATGCACTTAAACACCTTGGAAAGTTACTAAATTCTTCCAGGGAGTTAAATTAAATACTACTGCTCTGTTTATACTATTGAGAGCTGATTAGAAGTCAAATGTCTCTTAAATATCTCTCTTATAAAATGTGATTTTACTCAACTGCCTGGAAGAAATAAAAAACTTATTTGACATTATTTATTGAGGCAAATTCTTCAGGCGTTAATTTGTTTGCTGATTAAATTTCAATTGTGTATAATAGTCTTATTCATGAAATATCTATTTCCAACAGTTATATCCATTATGATTTCAGACATGTTCAGGAAGCTTTCCTTTTTTTGACCCCAATAAAAGCACAGGACCAGATGGAATATCTACACTTGTTCTTAAAAATTGCAATGTTAACCTATCTAGACTTTTGCATCACATTTTTAATCTCCCTTTTCAAACAGTGGTGTCTCTAGACTTTTGGAAAGAAAGCTTTATTAAACCTATCTTAAGGCCTCTATTACTAATTACCGCCCCATTTGCATGCTTAGTGTAATTCCCAAGGCTTTTGGGAGTTAAGTCTCCGACTTTCTGTCACCACTGTTGGATCCATTATTGTTGCAACAAGTTTGTGAATAAACGTCCTTACTCACACGGACTTCACGTTGGATGCCTTGAAGAAGGGTTTTTAACGACTTCTCCAAGGCATTTTATAGAGTCCCACACATGTTGCTTCATAGACTTAATCTGATTGGGATTGATGGAACTTCATTGTCTTGGTGCTTCTTATCCGATAAAAGGCTGATTCTAGGGTAATTTAAGTGCCATCAAGGCTCATACCTCAAGGCTCACACCTTGAATAACTTTTCATTTGTTGCAATTACCTGCTTTTTGCAGATGATCTTAAACTAAACTGCGTTGTCAAATCATTCCAGGACTGCGAAAAATTACGATATAAACTGGATGACCTGTTTGACTGGTGATTGAGGAATGGCATGTCACTGAATCCTTTTAAATGTAAAACTATAATGTTTTTCGGCACTATACGTTAAATAGTTAGTTAGAACTTAAACTTTTGTGAGCTGATTAATTGCACTCAACTGCCTGGAAGAAATAAGAAATGTATTCCAGGAAAGTTGGAACCCATTGCTCTCTATAACTGATGAAATGCACTTGAACATCTTAAAAAGTTAAAAAATTACTTCATGCTCTGTTTATACTATTGTGAGCTTGTTAGAAGACATCAAATGTCTACAAGAAATAAAAACTTTCGTCCAGGAAGTTGGGTTAGAACCTGGTGCTATACGAGGGTGGTCCCAGAAGTACCCGACCCAATAAAGAAAACACGAAAATTTTTTTCCCAGCGATATTTTATAAGTTCGATACCCTTTTTATAATAAGAACTGTCTTACGTCTCGAAATAGCCATTAACTGCAGACATCAGTTCTTCATCGTTGGAAAATCTTTGACCACTGAGGCAGTTTTTTAAGTTTGGAGACAGAAAGTAATCTGAGGAGGCTAAATCTGGCTAATAGGGTGCATGAGGTAGCAATTCAAACTTTAATTCTGATTTGTGAGCTGGTGCATTGTCTTGATAAAACAACACTTTCTTCTTTCTTAACCAAATGCGGCCGTTTTTGCTTGATTTCTTCGCTCAAACGTTGCAATAAGTTCGCATAATACTCGCCGTTGATAGTTTTACCTTTTTCAAGATAGTCAATGAAAATTATCCCTCGCGCATCCCATAAACCGACGCCATGACCTTGCCTGCAGATGAAACGGTTTTCGCCTTCTTTGAAGCCGGTTCTCCCTTTTGAGTCCGTTGTTTTAATTGTTCTCAGGTGTGAAGTGATGGACCCATGTTTCATCCATGGTTATGAAACGACGCAAAAATTCCGCTTTGTTGCTATTAAATTTCGCTAAACACTCAATTGAAACATCTTCGCGACACTGTTTTTGCTCGAGTGTGAGCAAACGCGGCACTCATCTTGCACACAGCTTTCTCATGTCAACATTTTCAGTTAATATGCGATGTACCGCACTTTTTGAAATGCCTACTATGTCCGCTAGCTCGCGCACTTTCAGTCGACGATCATCCAGTACCACTTTGTGAATTTTCTTTAAAATTTCTGGAGTCGTCAGCTCATTTGGTCGACCACTGCGATGCTCGTCTTGGCAGCTCGTACGGCCTCGTTTAAACTCTGCTACCCAATATTTTGCTAATAGCAGACTAATATATTGGTTGGGCTGAGACCTTTCAAATAAAAGTGTTGTATCACATAACGATGACCAATTTTCTCCATTTTCACAAATTCACTGAAAACGGTCACTATTGATGGCTGCCAAACAAATACTAAACAACGTGGCGTCTTTAAACTTGAAACATATGCTTTATAGATTGTATACTTTCTAATACACTGATATTTTTCAAACTACTACCGACATCTTTCAGGCTGGGTACTTCTGGGACCACCCTCGTATGATGTGATTAATTGTACTCAACTACCTGAAAGAAATAAAAAATATATATTCCAGGCAGTTGAGTATCAATTCAGTGCTCTCTCCAATTAGGAACACCCTGTATAATTACAATATAATAAAAAATCTTAAGCCAAATATACTGAGGATCCCAAAACAGCTGTAAGTAGGTTTAATTTTAATCTAAATCAACAATCAGAACGAAAACCAGGTAAGTTATACATCATTTATGACTAACACAATTAAACCTAATAAAAAACTGAGATAATGAGCGATTGTCGTGTGATTTATTCAATTATCAAGGGAAATCAGCGTTATCAGGCGAACGGATTTAGCAAACAACTTAATGATAATACAAAGTGTTCTATTAAATTGAAAAAAAAAAACGTATTCTTTCCCATAAGGATATGCGGTGCCTTCAACCATAAAAACTTTAACTTGCAACCAGAAACCGTTCGAAAACTCACACACTATGTCCATAACCGTTTAGTTTGTGTCCTGACATATTTAACACAGCTTTTTCCATTTTTTTTTCGCTCCTTTTGCACCTCACTAGACAGACCGTCCAGAACGTATTCAGAAGAACTACGTCGGCAGGTTCAAGAGTTCATGCGACGTAAGCAATTTTTATTTATTTATTTACTTATTTATTTGTATATAGCCATACCACCTACATTCATTCATTTATTCTCCCTTAAAAAGTGTTTCAAACTGCCTTATTCGCTGCTTTACGTCCAAACGTTAATACCTACTTCATTGTTTTGTACATAACTGAACTCTCGTTTAGATGAAAACGACATGGACAGGGTGTTCAAGTTGCCCTCCACCACGTTTATCGGCGGTAAGGAGAAGGCTCTGCCCCTCAGGGAGATTTTAAGGCGATTGGAGTTGGCTTATTGCAGACACATCGGGGTCGAGTTTATGTTTATTAACAGTTTGGAGCAGTGCAATTGGATCAGGCAGCGGATGGAGACCCCAGGGTGTATGGAGCTCACTCACGACCAAAAAAGGTTGACTTTGGCACGGTTAACGCGAGCTACAGGGTAAGAACCTGTTTATTTATTGTTAGATCTACAGTACAGCTTGGAGCAAGGATAGAATTGAAAACCGTTTTAGAAGAGGTTAAATCGTTAAAAATGCTTACGTTCCAAGTTTAACACTAAAAAAAATATTAGATTCCAAAATGTGTCCAACAAGGCAACGGTAAATAATTACAAAATTGAGTTTTACATACTCGATATTTTTGGGTAAACCACTGGGAATATTTTCATAATTTTTGCACGGTAATATAATGGAAGTCCAGAGGAAGAATTTGAGGGTAAAAACGTAGTTCTACAGTAAAAATTTCAGAATTTAAGGCAGTTTTGGTCGAGGCATATTTTTTATCAGTTTATTTAAGTTATATTAAGTTTTTAATGTAAATTTTCGCTATTGTCGAGAATACTTTAAGAATTAATTGGAAATGTCTTAAGAGGTTTTTTGCCCAAGGAAGGGCGTTTTATTTTCCAATAATTCAATATCAGAAGGTTCTTTGTACCTCAAAAACTCTTTGAGTTAGCGGCAATTTTGTATGTCAAGGACCAAGAGTCACCAAATTTGAGTTTATGTAACTCAAACTGCAACATCAAGATTTTTAAGCATTAATGGACATTTTTGGGTATAACTGAGGAACCACTGGAAATATTTTCATAGTTTTTTCACAGTACTAAAATGAAGTTCCCGAGGACGGATTTGAGGGTAAAAACGTCCCTCTAGAGTAAACATTTCTGAATTAAAAGCAGTTTTGGTTAAGGCATAGTTTTTTGCAAGTTTTCAAAGTAAATTCTCCCTATTTTGGATAATATTTTGAGAAATAATTTGAAATGTCTTAAAAAGGTTTTCGCCCATATAAGGGCGTTTCTTTTCCAATAATTCCATAATAAAACGTTTCTTGTACCTCAAAAATAGGTGCAATAAAGGATCAAAACATCACTTAATAAATAGTAACATCATTTTTTTTGTGTCCTGTATCCCAAGTAAACTTTTGCACTTTAGTGTAAAGTAAGGACGATATCACGTAGTAAAATTAATTTTTTCTATAGCTTATTTTTATCCAATTATTTTAACCAAATAATTAAAATTACATAATAAGTATTCTTTAAAGTACCTTATGCAGAAAATGTCTAATTCAAAGATAACAAAATCTGAAAATTTATTATTTAGTATAAAATAGCCTTTTCGGTTTTTTTAAATTTTAATTTTTTTTGCAAATAGGTTTATATGTTATTTATTTTTTTCTTTTTTTTTTATCTCTACTTTATCATACCATTTATTTATTGCTTAAAAATCGAACCGTTAATCTATGAGATTTTGTATTTGGAACTCTGATGAATACGAATATTCGAAACGTCTTCTTAAGAAACAAACATTAATTAACTTTTTTTACTTAATTTGATTTTAATTTTCAATAACCATTACAGCTTAATATTTACTACAAAGGAGATTATAAGCCACAAAATATACATTTAAGTAAAGCATGCATAACTTTAATGGATATTGGTGTCATTTTTATTTAATTATAAACTTTTTATTCAGTTTTCTTTAAATTATTTTGCTTTTTTTTGAAAATCATCTTTTTACTTTTTTTCTTTGGAAATTTGTATAATGCAATTTAAGCTGATGTCTTATAATAATAGAAAAATAATACAAATATAAGCAAAATGATATGTCTAATCTTTTTTTTTTTTAATCAATTATTATTTTTGTATCGCTTATATTAGAGTTAGAGGTAATTTTATCTGTCCAGGACGAAGATTTGCCAAATTTGAGTTGTAACTCGATTTTTAGGTATTCCTGGACATTTTTTGGTATAACTTGAAAACCACTGTGAATATTTTTATATATTTTTTACAGTGACATAACATAATTTGCAAGGCTGGATTTGAGGGTAAAAACGAGGTTCTAGAGTAAACATTTCAGCAGTTAGGACTGTTTTGGCTGGCCCAATTTTTTTTCGCAAATTTTCAAAGTTAATTCTTACTTTTTTTTGAGACATAATTGGAAATGTCTTAAAAGGGTTTTTGCCTAAGAAAAGGAGTTTCTTTTCCAATAAATCCATGCCAAAACGTTTCTTGTATCTCAAAAAACTCTCTGAATTAGAGGCAATTTTGTACGTCAAGGACCAAGTTTCACCAAATTTGACTTTATGTAACTCAAACTGCATCAAGATTTTTAAGCATTAATGGACATTTTTGAGTATAACTTAGGAACCACTGGGAATATTTTCATAATTTTTGCACAGTAATATAATGGAGATCCTGAGGATGGATTTGTGCGTAAAAAGTCATTCTAGAGTAAACATTTCAGAATTTAAGGCAGTGTTGGTCGAGGCATATTTTTTTGCAAGATTTTAATGTAAATTCTATTGTCGAGAATATTTTGAGAAATAATTGGAAATGTCTTAAAGGGGTTCTTGCCTAAGGGAGGGCGTTTATTTTCCAATAATTCGATACCAAAAGGTCCTTTGTAATTCAAAAACTCGTGAGTTAGAGGCATTTTTGTACATTAAGAACCAAGAGTCGCCAAATTTGAGTTTTTGTAGCTCGTATTGCAACATCAAGATTTTTAAGCATTATTGTAAATTTTTTAATAGTACTAAAATGAGGTTCCCGAGAATGGATTTGAGAGTAAAAACATCATTCTAGAGTAAACATTTTGGATGTTAGAGCACTTTTGGTTGAGGCATATTTTTTTGCAAAGTAAATTCTCGATAATCTTGAGAATATTTTGAGAAGTAATTGGAAAAGGCTTAAAAGGAGTTTTTCCCAAAGAAGAGCGTGTACTTTCCAATATTTCCATACCAAAACGTTTGTTGTACGTCAAAAACTCTTTGAGTTGAGTTAGAGACAGTTTTGTCCATCAAGGATCAAGAGTCGCCAAATTTGAGTTTTCGTAACTCGATTTTTATGCATTTGTGGACATTTTTGGGTACTTAGGAACGACCGAGAATATTTTCATAATTTTTTCAGAGAAATATAATGGACTCCTAAAGATGGATTTAAAGGTAAAAACGTCGCTCAAAAGTAGGTAAAAGGTAAAATCGCGAAATTTTAGACGTTAAGAAAGTTTTGCTTGGCGCATATTTTTTTGAAAATTTTCAAAGTAAATTCTCACTATTCTCGAGAATGTTTTAAGAAATACTTAGAAATGTCTTAAATATATGGATCCAAGATAACGCCTAAATACATAATATCTTTTTTGTAATTAATTTATTTATTATTTATAAATATATTAATTCCATTTAAATGTGCCGCACTTGATCTTTCTTACTCCCAGATGTACAGAAATTTAGAATCACAGTTTATGTCTTGTTGCATTGTATCATCGACAAACAGTACTGTTTTACTTGACTTCGTTTTGATTGTAGTTACTTTAATGATATCATTTATGTACAATAAGAAAACCAAAGGACCCAGCACAGTTCCAAATTTAATATCCGATAAATTGTTTTTATATTTCACTACTTAAGAGTTGAAGCACTTTAAAACTGTACCCCTAACTCCCATTTTTTTTTAATAAAAGTTTTCTATTTATTATTTTCAAAGCTCTTCAAATAAAAATACTACTAATTCAAAAGCCTAATTGATTTGTTATAATAATTGCAATAAATTTAAAGTCACGTTTTTACAATGAATTCGAGCAATTTTTCATTGATTTGAACAGTATTTATTGGCTTAAACTCATTAGCTAGTTAATTATTTAAAACTTTAGGTGCTGGTAAAATGGTGATATTTTCAAACTCCTATGTCAAAAGCATCCGGAAACACTTTTTCCGAAATTTGTTTGAATCTTATTGTGCATCTCATTTCCTTCAAAGTTGTCTTCTCAAATTTACCAAATATATTAAAAAATGGTATGTTTGCAAGTATGTCATCAACCGCTGAAAATCGAGCTAAAATATTAACAATATTATATATCATATTGATAAAATATTTTTTAAAGTTTTTTGCAACAATCATTTCCTCTGTTAAAGCTCTTTGTTGAACTATTATCTCTTTAGGTTCTAGGATTTTTTTCCCTGCTGGTAAAGATTTAAGAGTTTTCGAAAATATTTATCCTTTTCTATCCTAATTTTTAACCGTTTTATAATTTGACTATAGAAACGTATCATCCATTTTCCTCTAAGAGACCAAACGAAAACAAAACAAAGGTAAGAACACAAACCGTAACTTTGTGTTCTTACCTTTGTTTTGTTAATTTGACTATAGTACAACTTCATACTTAATCGACTTTTTGTTCTTGTGAAGAATAAATCTTCATCATAATTTTCAACTAAAGCACATTTTTTTTAGAATACATTCTATATCGGAAACGGAACAATTGGCTAAGCTGTTTATATCAGTGACACTATTAAGCAAATAACGTTAATTTCTGTGTTATAGTGTTTTATATTTTATATAGTTCTTCATTCTCTTTCAAAAACAAATCAACCTGTTCACCTAACACATTGGTTTTATTAACTAATAATCCCAGGGTTTGCATTATTGAATGAACAGTAAGTTGATCAACATATCCTTCATCTAGTCTGCCTCTCTTCCTGGATCTTTCAGTCCCATTGTTACTCGCATATTACATAATGTACACTGGGCTACATATTTGAATCTACATTCACAAATAAAACAAATATTTAAATCAGAAGGACCGCTCACATCGCCACTTTTAGTTCCCATCATTTAATATAAAAACGTATGCAAGTGTATGAGTTATCTACTTCTCAAGACCAATTTATGTACTTTTATGTTAATACTTTCAATAAAATGTACTCTCATTTCCAGATTCGAGTCGTTCCTATCTCGAAAATGGTCCTCCGAAAAACGTTTCGGTCTCGAGGGTTGCGAGATCCTAATACCCGCAATGAAAACGGTCATCGATAAATCGACCGAACTGGGCGTGGAGAGCATCGTAATGGGAATGCCCCACAGGGGGCGTCTCAACGTTTTGGCGAACGTGTGCAGGAAACCGCTTTACCAACTGTTCACCCAGTTCGCCGGCTTGGAGGCGGCCGACGACGGTTCCGGCGACGTCAAGTACCACTTGGGCACCTACATCGAACGTTTAAATCGCGTGACGAACAAAAACATCCGGTTGGCCGTGGTGGCGAACCCCTCGCACTTGGAAACGGTCGATCCGGTCGTCGAAGGGAAAACTAGGGCGGAACAGTTTTATAGGGGCGACGGTGAAGGCAAGAAGGTACCTAGCTACTAAAATGGGGCAACGATATACAGTAGTGGCAGAAAGTAGAGCAACTTCTTTATTTTAAACACATCTATTTTATTTAGTAAGAAAATACAATCATATTGGAAATATAATACCAATAAGATCTAAGCATTATAAATCTATCAACAACTTAACTTAATATTCTTTGTTTATATTTTTTATGTACAAAAGTTAATTCTGGGGCGGAAAAAAGTAGGGCAACTTTTTAAGAATTGATGTTTTTCTTTTAGTAAAAACTGAAATACAATTACAATTTTAGTACTTTGTAAAATATCCGTCATTTTTGATAACTTCCTCACAACGGTGGCGCATAGATTGCAGTAACCTAGAAATTATTACTGGGTCCATATTAATCCAAGCTTCGTGTAATGCATTGAACAATTCGTCCTTATTTTTGTAAGTTTTCCCCCTTATTTTCCTATCCAAAATTTCCCATAGGTTCTCGATGGGGTTTAAATCTGGTGATTGACTTGGCCAGTCCATTACTTGAATATATTGCTGTCTAAACCAAGCCTTTACATATTTAGAAGAATGCTTTGGATGATTGTCCTGCTGAAAAATGTGCCTAAGGGGCATTTTCTCGTCTGCATATGGAACCATTTCATTTTCCAGAATATCTTTGTACCGGGTGTTTCAAATTCGAGCCACATCATTGGGATTTCGGAAACGGTAAGAGATACAGGGTCGGTTAAATTGGGGCAAAGTTGCGTATTCTTATGCTTAACAAAATGCCGTTTTAAAATTTTAAAAAATCCGACTACGTACGAAGTTATTCGGAAAATACCAAAATTTTAAAAAATCGTTTTTATTTTTTTGTGAGGTTATTTGAAAACATATTTTAAAATAATTGACACTTTATTATTGTCACTTTTTCTCCTCTACCAGATGGCGTCGTCAAATTTAAAATCCGACGTTTCGTCTTTTGGCAACCATCATCAACTTTATTTTTTTAAATACGGCCCTGGAATTTTTTTTACTCATTTTAATTCCCCTTTTTATTCTTAGAGAAATGACATATCACATAGTTTAATTTTCCAATATTTTGATGTCAAAAATTTACTTTTATTAAAAAAAAGTTAATACTGTCCTGTTGTTTGAAATAAAAAGTAATAATTTATCTTAACACTATCATTTATTGAATAAATCAATGTTTTTGACGAAATTTTTTAATTATTAACATGGTAAAAATAGTATAAATTTAATATATTATACTAAATTTTAACAATAACAATAGTAACAACTATAATTTATTACTAATTTGTATGTTGAACAACACAAACTAAAAATAATAAAACTTAATGCGAAAAAATGCAATATTTTAAGTTGAAAATAAATATTCAAATAGTTGACCCTGCACCTCAATACATTTCTGTATCCTTCTACGTAAATTTCCAGACACTGCCCGCTGGATAGTCCTGGCTCGTATACCCCTTAATTCTGTAAATAAATTTGCACGTAAAATGTTTATATCATTTGGGGTGTTCTTAAATAGTCTGTTCTTTAAATAACCTCAAAGAAAATAATCCAACGGGGAAAGATCGGGACTTCTAGCTGGCCAGCGCACCACCCCTTGATTTCCAATCCACTGATTAGGAAAATTATGATTTAAAAATCGTGTGACATTCCTTCCATTATGGGGTGGTGCACCATCCTGCTGCCACCACAAATCGCGGATAATATCAAGAGGTTCATTTTCAAGAACATCGAATATATTTGGCAGAATTAAATCTAAATAGCGCTCAGCAGTTAAATTACCGTCGTATATAATAGGTCCCAAAATTCGATTCCTGTAAAGACCCACCCAAACATTGAAAGAATTATGCCCCTGTCTTCTTACTTCGCGGTTTTGTCTCGGATTTTCGACTGAATAAAAATGTTCATTATTCCGATTAAATAGCCCGTTGGTCGAAAAGTTACATTCATCTGTCCAAATTATTTTGTTTAAAAAGTCTTCATCATCTTGCAGTTTTTCGTTCAACCAATTGCAAAACTGAAGCCTTCTATCGGTATCTCCATGCGTAAGTTCTTGACTGATATGAAGTTTATAGGGGCGATAGCGATTTTTTCTCAATACTCTGTGGATACGGGTACTTGGCATATTCAATTCACGGGAAAATTGTCTGGTTGAACCTTGCGGATTTTGGGTAACCTTTAACGAAAGCTACCTGATAAAAAGTTATTGTGAAAGTATATCGTTGTAAAACTTACAGCATTAATAAGCGCCTGCTCGGTTTCAGGATGCACTCGAGTCCCATACATATTTCGAGGTTTAGTGAAACTTCCATAGAGGCTAAGGTTCCTGTCCAAAGCTCCGAAATACGTATAATTAGGTTGGGGGCGCTCTGGATATTGCTCCAGATATTGTTGGCAGTAGCGTTGCGAATTTCTATTCAAAGAATAGTAAATTTGGACCATATCACGTTGTTCGCTACTGGAGAATACTATTTTTGATTTCACAAAATATCGAAAAAGCCAAATGTCAAACAGATATAAACAATTAATGACAGATGGTCGTCCATTTTTTTCTAATTCAAAGCCATCTTTGCTAATAAGAATTTTCAAGTTATTCAGCCGGAGACTTAGACATCACGCCTGCAGAAAAATTTGTGAAAATATAATATAATATAACATATTAGCAATATTTTTACCATGTTATTGATTGAAAAACAACATCAAGACAATTTTTATTTCAAACAACAGGACAGTATTAACTTTTTTTTAATAAAAGTAAATTTTTGACATCAAAATATTGGAAAATTAAACTATGTGATATGTCATTTCTCTAAGAATAAAAAGGGGAATTAAAATGAGTAAAAAAAATTCCAGGGCCGTATTTAAAACAATAAAGTTGATGATGGTTGCCAAAAGACGAAACGTCGGATTTTAAATTTGACGACGCCATCTGGTAGAGGAGAAAAAGTGACAATAATAAAGTGTCAATTATTTTAAAATATGTTTTCAAATAACCTCACAAAAAAATAAAAACGATTTTCCAAAATTTCGGTATTTTCCGAATAACTTCGTACGTAGTCGGAATTTTTTAAATTTTAAAACGGCATTTTGTTAAGCATAAGAATACGCAACTTTGCCCCAATTTAACCGACCCTGTATCTCTTACCGTTTCCGAAATCCCAATGATGTGGCTCGAATTTGAAACACCCTGTACATAAATCTATCCATTATCCCATCAATTTTATGAAGTGGCCCCATTCCGAAACCGGAAAAGCAGCCCCACACCATAACTGATCCACCACCATGTTTTACTGTTGGACAAGTGTATCTGGGATTTAACCTTAACCTGGTTTGCAGGACGTCGAACATATGCTATTCCATCACTTTGAAACAAATTAAACTTTGATTCGTCGCTGAATATTATCTTTTTCCAGTCATTAATTGTCCAGTGCAAATGAGATCGAGCAAAAAGAAGACGGGATCGTCAGTTTTTTGCAGATAATAAGGGCTTTTTTGCTGGACGTCTTGCAAATAATTTGGCCTCGCATAATCTACTTCTTATTGTCCTTGAAGATACCTGAACGCCTAATTCTTCTGATAAACGCTGCTTTATTTTACTTGAACCCAAAAATGGATCACTCTGAGATATTTTCAAAATTTGTTTATCTTGATATTTATCGGTTTTTCTTGGTCTTCCTGTTTTTTTTCTGGGTAAAACATGTCCATGCTTTACATAACGTGAAATTATTCGCGATACTATAGATTTATCAACAAAACTATAGATTTATCATCAAACTAAACCTTCTTGCAATATTGATTCGTTTTTCACCATTTTTGTGACAGTCTATAATTCGTGTTTTTAAATCAACGGATAAAGGCCGTCCTCTAGGCATTGTAAACTAACTTTGCTTTTAATGCAACCGGTAAACAGCTGGAATTAAACTAATATTATTCGATTTGTAAGTTCTAAGAAAAATGTTGCTCTACTTTTTGCCAGGTACACAAATTCTTATCAGTTTAAAAATAAACAGAAATATTTAGAAGGTCAATTCTTATCTGATTTAAGACTATCTACTTGACCAAAAGTATTGTGGATAAATATCATTGTTATTCCTTTGTTAGTTGTCAAGAAATTTTATTTTTTTTAAAGTTGCTCTACTTTCTGCCACTACTGCACATATAAATGTAATAATACTGGTAACATCGCGGTGAAAGTGAAGCCAAGCCGATAATGCATAAGTCTATTTTACAGTGGAATTTAGAGATCTGCACATGATTAAAAATTCTTATTGTTGATTAGCTTTAGCTTGAACGATCGATAATCCTCGTTTTGGGATGATGGAGGAAGCATATGACTAACTAACAGGAAATCACAATATCACTCATGTGCATTGGCGAGTTTTTCACTACGAGATAGATTTATGTCAAATTAACATTATGTTTGTTATTGCTTTCTTTTTTTTTTGTTATCAGTATTGGGGATATATATAGATATATGGGGCAACAGTCGTTTTAGGTTACGTTATGGTTTTTTTCTTTAAGGTTATGTCCTTGTTGCTCCACGGCGATGCCGCTTTCTCCGGTCAAGGTGTCGTCTTTGAGACTATCGGGTTATCGGAACTGCCCGACTATACCACCCACGGTACCGTGCATATTGTCGTGAATAACCAGATTGGGTTCACTACCGATCCTAGGTATTCTAGGTCATCACCCTACTGTACAGGTAAGGTTTAATAGATCTACGATTGCCCTAGAAAGTTCAATTTCTTCATTTCATTCAGTTCATTTGATCTTTAAACGCACTGAACAAAATACGTCAAAATATAAGTAATAACAATGCATATGTATTGAAAAATAATAATAAGCATATATAAAAACATAACTAACAGATAATCGTAAAATATGTATAGGGTGGCCGTTTTATTAGAGGCCTATGCCTTTTCTTAGAATCTACAGGGTATGGAAAAAAAAATTTAGGTATAACATAAAACGAAAACACTTAAAATTATATAATAATTTTAATTAGAGGAGAAGGTCCGAATATGGACCCCATTTTGTTTTTTGAAAATATTGATGGTGTTATTGAACGAATTAACCTGTAATTTGGAAACCTAATTACTGGGAACATCCACTTTAAACACGGTTTAAAAAAAATACTTAATAAGAATGGTGTAATTTTCAAAAATCAAAAAGTATAAATTTTTAAGATTTATGAAAAGTGCTTGAAATATGGGCCACCCTATAAAAGTAACAAAAAGTCGTATTTAATCGTAAGAAAATATGTATTTTCAAAAAACAAGACATAAAAATACTCATTTATGTTCTGTGTCCGCACAAGCCTCATGTGACCACATATTACGCATCAAACAGCGCACCCACGACTCGCCCTTGACATCTTCAGAAAAAAGTCTTTCACAATAAATACACGTTGCATCTTCGTTTTCAGAAGGAGTTTCGAATTCTTCAACGGCGTCATCTTTATCATCAGGAATGAATATTTCGCCATTTTCACTCTCAGAGTCAGACGATTCAACAATCTTTTTTCGTTTTGGAAGATCTTCGAAGTTTTGCCAAACGCATTCTGTTTTCCTTTTCTACTAACATTTTTAGTTTTTTCAATAGAAGTTTCCAACTCGTTTTTGTATGGAGAAGACGTTATAATTTAAGACTTTTTTCCACGATTAGTTACTTTTCTTTTTATGGAAGGGACTGGGGAAATCGCAAAAGGCGACACAAACCTGGGTGATTTTGACAAACTAGGTGAAGTGAAGGCAGGAACATCATCAACATATCTAGAGCATCCGGGTTGGGGATCATTATTGGATCATGGCGGGTCAGTAGATTTAGCATTTTTGTTAATTTGAGTTGCTGGACTGGACACGGGAGAGGAACTTTGATCTTGGGAAGTATTGCTGTTGGTGGAGTTTTCTTTAAAATCGCCGCATTTTTTAGCTGCTTCAGCTTCCTCAGTACTAAAATCAGCATCACAAAAAATAGACACATTTTAAAGGGATAAACGCCTGTCACTCGAAAACCGTTGATTGCTATTTGTGCAGTATGTGACTTTAGGGATGCCTCTCCCAATAGCTCGGCTATTTCATAAACAGAAACAGGACGCTGATTAACACGTATCCAACTTCTTATTTCTTCGCTATAGTAGAGCTTAAATGGAGCCATAAAACTTTTATCTAAGGGCTGTAATGTATGCGTAGAATGAGGGGGTAGTGACAATATTGAAATGTGATTCTAATAACTTCCAAATTGCGGGTGTGGCTGTAATGTCCATCCAATATTCCACTGCTTTCTCATTTTTTTTGAAACGTATTTTTCTTTTGTTCAGGGCATTTTTACCTAAAAAATAACAATCGTGCCATTTTTCACAAGTCTGTACTAAATATGGGCCTGGCTCATATTTCAGACAGTTAAGTGGCCCATATTCCAAACATAACAACAAAAATCTTCACATTTAAACGAAGTATTTTAATACAATTTTGGGCAAAACTCTGTAGTACATCTTAAACAATAACATTTCAAGACCACACTTACCAATTTTTAATTTTATTGGCTAAGAATTTTTCACGAAAATACAAAATGTTAACACACGTGTATTAATTTGTGTAACCGTCGGAGTATCAATCTGTCGATTGTTTTCTCATGCCATCTATGTTTAGACAGCTGAAGCTAGAGATTTGTTCGTGGATCAAATACTTTTAATCTACGCAATGTGAATCATCAATGTGAGTGGCCCATAATAAAAGCACGGCCCATATTCGGACCTTCTCCTCTATATAATAATTTTAAGTGTTTTCATTTTAAGCGAATTTTCAAATTATTTGAGTTTTATCAATACAGGGTGTTCAAAAAGTGCTGCCCCGACTGTAACACCAAAATTTTAATTGGGACACCTCATATATTTTTAGGTTCCTTGGGAGAATTAAAGGTAACTTTCATAAGAACTCCCTATCCGAATTTTGTGTAGACGTACAAGAATCAATTATACTAAACTTATGGTGAACAATATCTCGAACAGCTATGGAACTTTGACACGCGACTAATGTTGTTGTAGCTCTTATAGTAAAACCAAGAGATTTTAACTATGACCTTATGACGTTATTTATATGGTTGCAAAAATTAAGCCGCTTGTCAATAGTGACACCCAAATCACGGACGTAATTACAGTTAGAAAGAATTTTACCATTTAATGTAAAGACGAAGCTAATTTAATTTTTCGGCCAAGAAATTGACATTCCATTAAAGTCCATTAATCTTGCACAAGTTGTAGAATAAATTAAGTTCGTTTTGGAGAAACAGTCTTCCCAATTAGTTACAATGCGAAATAGCTGTAGGTTGTCAGCAAACAGAAGACAATTGATTAAAATGTTAACAGAAAGGTCATTGATAAAAAAGGAGCAAAATTGCTACTTAGTGAGTCTACACCAATTTTTCAGCAGATTACATCCACTTTGGGTATTTTAGATTTAAGTTCTTTTAAATCAATTCTGGTTGAAGATAAATTATTTCTCACACCAAGTAAAACCACTTCCACGAGAAATACCGAGGGCATTTAAGTTCCTTTCCTTACGATAAATCGAGTAGTAAATGGTTCATTAAGACCTCTGACATTCTGGTATAGGATACAAAGGTTCCCACTAGACAAGTTTTCTTATTTAAATTTTGTCGCTTACTATTTTCGCAGTGCCATTGGTGTAGGCCATCCTCAAATCAATCTCACCAGCTTCAAAGATGATCACTCAGTTGCTTCCTAATATCTCTCTGTAGTTGCAATTGCTGCCTAGTTTTGTCATATGAGACAGAAAGATGCCCAACAAAGAGAATCACTACTAAATTAGAGGCATACTAATTAGAGGCACAACAACTAATAACCTCCATAGCCAAATTGTTCAGATTATCTGTGGTCTCAGGACAATTAAAGACCATGAAGTTATTTTTCCTGTTTTCTTTTTCGTACTCACGGAAATGAGAGAGACGAGCTAGAACTAAAGTTTGCAGAAAATTGTTTGAACATCGTTAGTTCCTTTTCAAAATTGACTTTGTTAAAAAGCTGTTGTTCTGCATTAGTTGTTTTTTTCTTCCACTTCATTAAGTAGTTTTTTTTAGTTATTTAATTTTTACCTGAAACGGCTCAAATGTTAAATTATTAAAGGCCTGATTATCTGGAGGAGTGCTGTCCATTAGCTTAACCACTTGACTCATTGAAAAATATAGCGTGCAAGTCACAAAATATGAACAACATCCTGTACAATAATTTGTATAATATCTTAAAAAATGACTACAATATTAATCTACTAAGGAATTTAACCCTTCGCCCTATAATAGGATTCTCCAGTTAACAATGGGCAGTAATTTTTACCAGTGAACTTGAATGATATAACAGTTAAATTAGTATAACTTAATTACATAGTTTGAATCTTGGAATAATCATAGGCTTTAGACTGGTACAAAACACCACTAATAAATTTAACTATATCACTAAGCAAATTTTCAACTGTTGACGATATACATGTCTATAAACATATGAACATTTATTGGATAAAAATTTCCTTGAAACTTTATCCTACCGCTGCGCCTGTACATACATAACGCAATTTTAAAACTTGTAGATGTCGCACGTGTCGTAAACGCTCCGATTTTCCACGTAAACGCCGACGATCCCGAATCCGTTATTCACGTGTGCAACATCGCCGCCGATTGGAGGGCCACTTTCCACAAGGACGTCGTTATTGACTTGGTAAGGCATAAACCTTAATTTATTTATTGTTTTAATGAAATTACCGTGAAATTAGGTTTGCTATCGGAAATTCGGTCATAACGAACTGGACGAGCCGATGTTCACCCAACCGCTCATGTACCGGAAAATCAGGAGCATGAAAACGTGCTTGGACAAATATGCCGAACAGTTGACTTCTGAGGGTGTGTTTGCCAGTTTTCTTCGATCCGGTCTTGTGCATTTCTTACTTTTCTCTTTGTAGGTGTGGTAACTGATGACGAGGTCAAAGACGTGAAAGCAAAATACGAGAAAATCTGCGAGGATGCCTTGGAACGTGCTAGAAAGGAAACCCATATAAAGTACAAGGATTGGATCGATAGCCCTTGGTCTGGGTTCTTCGAAGGGAAAGACCCCCTGAAGGTACGTTTCTATATATTTAAGTACATAGTTCACAATCAATGATGTGCCTCAAAAACGTCTTTTTTTTTAACTGTATCTATGGTATAACTAAAAACTGCTGAAGAATAGTTAAAGTCACTTAAAATGCCTGGGAGATATCGAGAATTACTCCAAAAAAAATCTTAAAAAAATTATTACCAACGATTAGAAGAGAAAACACTACTCTCAACTCCTGGATCACATTAAATATTATTTTGAGGATATAAAAAATAACGTCAAATAGGCGGAAGGTATGAAAATTCCCTTCAAATTTCCGTAAAGCATGGAAAATAATTCCATATATGTAGAAGATCGTAAAAATGACATCAAGTACCGGGAAAACATAAACGATTATTTCTGATTCTTGGAGGAAAAATATCTGATGTATAAAAATGGCAAATGCCACTTTTTTTCAAAAACTATTGATTTCTCAAATTTTTATGTAGTTACAAGATAGTTGTGGAATATTTCGGTATACATGTCAGTCTTTGAATCAAATTCCCATCTTGAATAGCAGGAAAGTTATCCAAAATTTTGAAAAATATCTGATGTATAAAAATGGAAAAAAATCACAAATTCCATTTTTTCTTAGAAACCGTTTATTTCTCGGCTTTTCGTGTAGTTTTTTTTCATGAAAAGTGATTTTATGAATGCCCGGAATAAAAGGCAAAAAAGTCTCTAAAAGCACGAATTAGAAATGACACTAAATATCTGGCATAGGAGAAATCTCTGAAAAACATACAAAAATTATGGCAAATGTCTGAAATAAAATAAGAACATTTTAAGATATATTTTCCTGGAAGTTTAGAAACTGTAGAAGAGATTATAATACATAAATGGCATATATGAAATACATAACTGGCAAATATTAAAGTAAAAATGGCTAGAGGCCTAAAAGCTTAAGAAACGTGAAAAATTATGCGATGTGATTGAAAAATTAAAAGAGTGGCTTCAAAAGACTGGACTATATAAAAAATTATTTAAAATGCCTAAAAGTTTAAAAAAATTACTCCAAAAGTGTAATAGCTTGAAATATTATGCAAAATGTCTGCAATAAAATTAAAAATTTGCTTGAAATGCCTGGTAGACATAAAAAGTTATTACCAAGACCTAGAAGAAATAAAAAAATTAGTCCTAAAGCCTGATTCCATGACTAGAATACATAAAAAAAAATTGTTTAAAGTTTCCATAAGATATAAAAAATCACCTTAAATGTTTTGGCATTACAGAACCGAATTTAAAGAATAAACCCGGAAATTGATCTAAAAGTTTGAAAAATTTAACAAATTATTTTAAACCTTGGTAAGATTTCTTACTTACCTTAGCGCCATACAAAAAAAAAACAGGTAGGTATAAGTTTTGTATATAAATCCAGCAATTTTTTATCAGTAGGTAAATGATCACTAGAAAACTTTGTTTATTTTTGACAGTCAACACATTTTGCCACCTCTGAATTATATTCTATTAGTTTATTATTACTACAACATTTGGGACAAGTACTGTTTTTTCTTAAAGTCTTTTTCTATTTTACCGAAGGCATAGCATGTAAAATAAGAATATAATCACTTAGAACTGATTTCCTCTATTCCTCATTGAGGTTACATTCCGTTGTCTCAACTTGATCACAAACTTTATGTACTCATAAGAATTAAACTCCTTAGCATTATTTAGCTTTACAATATTATTAATGATTTCTTCAGGGGTATTTAAACCTTCAAGTGGTACATTCTTAACCTACTTTGTTTCAACAGTGATAACTAGTTTTGATTTGAGAGCTTATAATGACTTATCATTATGATTGCTGAACCTCCTCGAATTGTAACAGTATTATTTTTACATGCATATATTATTTAATTAGAAACGTATTATCCATTTTTCTCTAAGAGACCAAACGAAAACAAAACAAAGGTGAGTGTAGCTTTTTGATGAGACCGTGACTTTGTGTTCTCACCTTTGTTTTGTTTTCGTTTGGTCTCTTAGAGAAAAATGGATAATACGTTTCTAATTAAATAATATATGCATGTAAAAATAATACTGTTAAAATTCGAGGAGGTTCAGCAATCATAATGATAAGTCATTCAGAATGACTATGACTCAGAATATATTAAGCCACAAAATTTAGCTTGGTCAAGAAAATCAATCTTCTGAAATCACAAGAAGAATAGGCATTTCCTGAGCTTTTTGCAAACTAAGATTTATTCTTAAATCTTGTGAATTTCCTATAAACTTAAAAAGGAAAGTGTATGGGTTCTCGTTTTCATTGGGGCATTTTCATCGTCGGTCGGTAGCGTATGTATGAGTAGCGAGTGCTCCGTGTTATAACCGTATAAAAAGAAATTTTGAATTTTTTTTAAACAATCAACTAACTACTTTGTTAGTTGGTTGTTAGTTGTAATGTGATTTGTGTAGGTCTAGGCCTAGGAGCGAAACACGTGTAGCTTTTTGATGAGACCGTGACTTTGTGTTCTTACCTTTGTTTTTATATTATTTAAGTTGGATTGACAGACTGGGAAATATCATTTAATACTTCATTTCGACTCATTTTATATATAAATAAATTATGAGAATATGTAAGACTGTATTGTGACCAAAAATGTCTGGCAATGAATGAAAATTTGTATCTTTCATATGGTGCTTCAAATTAAGTGTCTCCGAGATCTTGTTGGACAAAATTCCCTGTAATTCGAAAAGTTTTTGAGATAGAAGAATCGTTTTTAAATGAAATTGTTTGGTAATAAATGCGTTTTGAATTAAAAATATTCCGACTATTTCTTAAGATTAGACTATTTCTTAAGAATTTCAAGAAGATACGAGGCCTCCCCCTCGCTTTTAAAAAGACGCGTATCCAGTTTTATTTCGCCAAGAAATACGACACCGCAAACTCGAGGTGTCGCATAAAATTTTAAACATCACTCTTTCTCAACATAAATGTATAAATCGTCCCTTTCCCTTCCAGTTAATAGCATATCAATAAACAGGATAAGTGCATAACGGGGCATTCAGGACTAATAGGGAGAACAGGGCCCTATATATCAGTCAATTTCGCCCCGGGCCCTCACCTTAAATCACCCCAATAATCCCGTATGCCAGAAAGGGTTATTAGCTCGCGAGTGTCCTTAGGATATGTCTGTATATTAAACATCCAGATTACTAACCGGCCCATATATGTATGTATACGAACGTTTCGGGACGTTTGATCTTTATTATTATGTGGCATATTAGGGGTTGCCAATAATAAGAACTGATATTAAAGTAACCTTTTTCATTTTAATTAACTTTGATTTTTGGAATTCGTTGAATCGGTTGCGCTCTTTTAACCTTAAACCAAGGCAACTTCTAATTTTTTTAATAAAAGTAGCAAAAAAAACGACCACTACCAAAACAGCCCTATAGTCGGATTACCGAACAGATGGAGTAAATGATGTGCGCGAAATATAGGCCCGCCCATCGTTGCAACCTTGGCAGATTTAGACGAGGATAATTATGCCTACTTATTTTAAATTATTTTACCATATAGCTTTGCTTTGTAAACAGCTTTTTTTTAAATATAATACGGTCGCCTGTAAAATGGGTCCAAACCGATTTTGAGGTTGTGCCAGGTAATGATATAATAATCCCTTTTAAGTATTTTGATATGCAAAGTTATGTTAATATATTGGGGTTTACCGAAAAGGGATAGGTAATCCTTTTAAGTAATCGTGCCACGTCAAACATTTAGGGTGTAATTGGCCAGGTTCATCAGAACCGAGCGCTACCTGAGCACTGGAAGTTTTGCCTATAATAGTAAGGACCAATAAAAATTGTCATACCTGAGCAACAATCGAGCGCTCAGGGAGCGCTTTTTTTTGATGAACCCGGCCATTATAAAATATAATTTTATGATCATAATCTGGTTTTGAGAATTACTTAAGTAGCTTAATTATCTGTTTTTAAATATGTGTTTTAAAATGAAAGAAGGAATAACAAGTTAGGGGCTGCGCTGGTAGGCCGGTGAGATTTAAATTTATAGATTGAATATAAGTATATATAGCAGAAAATTGAACCAAAACGATCTAAAGCCGCTCGACTAATAAAATTAAATAAAACCCCAAGTCATGAACCCTTTCGGCTCTAGGCCACACCTCCGGCGCCGAACGATCACGTGACCTCTCCATCTGTTCGGTAACTAACTTAACCTTAATTTTTAACCCAGAATGACGTTTTCAACCTTAAATCCATCCTCGGAAATCCCACTATGACGATTTAAAAAAATTATGACAATATTTTAAGTGGCTTCAAAGTTCTGACCAAAAATGTCTACTAATACACAAAAATTTTGTATGATAATAAATAAACGCGCGAGCAGCCCCTAACATATAGATAAAAGGAACTGACAGTTTAACTGTTGCTGCACTATTTGTTTATACTTTAAAACACATGTATTTGAACAATTTTCACTAGCAAGAAAAATTCAATAATATGCCATGTTGCCAATCTAATAACTTTTCCGTTGTAATTTAGGCTGCCAAGACGGGTATAGTCGAAGACACCCTGGTGCACATCGGTAAACGGTTCTCCTCGCCACCTCCCAATGCGGCCGAATTTATCATCCACAAGGGTATCGAGCGTATCTTAAAATCGCGCATGGAAATGGTAGAGAACCGAACGGCCGATTGGGCGTTAGGCGAAGCGATGGCCTTCGGATCGTTATTGAAGGAAGGCATTCACGTGAGATTGTCCGGACAGGACGTCGAGAGAGGCACTTTCTCTCATAGGCATCACGTTTTACATCATCAGACGGTCGATAAGGCCACTTACAGGTACGTGCAAGTTATACATTCAAAGAAATATTACGATAATTTATGCACGACTTTCATAATAATAACAATAATATGTCTTTATTTTTACATTAAGAAAAAATGTAGGAAATGGGTGGCGCCGTTCGATTTGATCGCTCTTCAGTAAACCACATCAACTGCATCAAAATACTTAAATAAGTTATATAAAAAATTTAAAATATAATAGTTATTTATGTAAGAAGTGTGTAAAATGATCCTTTTTTTATGAATGGGAAATTTGTCAAAATTTTTCAGGAATGAGAAGAATGACTAACTTACAGGTAGTTGATCAAAGAATTAAAAAGAGAACTGTGACTCTATTGCCTGGAAGTAACAGAAATTTCTTCCAAGCAGTCGATGTCTTTAAATAGTCAGAAAACTGTGACTTCAACTGCCTGGAAGCTAAAATTACCAAATTTTTAATGTAATTTTCTGTTACTTTCAAGCAATTTAAGCCTTTCAGGAATAAGAAGAATGACTAACTTCCAGGCAGTTGATGTCTCTTGTTACTAATTTTCTTAATTCTTATATTTGTGTTCTGTGCCTTTTAGTGTTTACGTCTTTTTAGAGTGAATAATTTTTAAATACTGTTACCTGGAAGGGATATGTTAGATAAAAGAGTATTATGGTTCAAATAATATTCAATCAAAAAAATAGCTACCTATATCCTTCAGTCAGGTCATTTTTTGTAAACAGGTAGACGAATTATCTTTTATAACTTTTAAGTATTATTTATAATATTTTTTTCACGGGTGCTTTGGCCGACCCAATTTATTATTATTTGCCATCATGTGCGATACATAATTTAGGACTTATCCGAATTATGTGGTTATGTATATTTAAATAATAATATCGTATAAAATTATATTTTTGAGAAGTCTTTTCTTATGGTCTTATTTTCGAAGTATATTTTTGGGTTTCTATATCCTAATCCTGATAATAAGATAATTATAATGTTTTTAATTTTGTTAATTATTTATTCTATGCTTTGCACAAAATCAGAGAGGCAGCCAACGAGCTGTTTTAAATTTTAGTTAGGAAAATTTAAATATTAATTTTTCTCATATTCCAGACTAAGCAGCGCACCTAAAGAATGTAAACAAAACACAATACACTATTATTTAAAATAATATAAATTAACTTTTCTAAAATTAAAAAAAGGCGCGCTACTATCGCTAATCGCGCGTTATTAGGGGACAAAACTTGGCGTAGCTTTGAAACAGATGGTGTACCTTTCCTTAGCGAGACAAACTCTAAGATGTAATGACAGAACCCCTTAATTTGTTATCCCTGATGATGGACATGTTATATGTCGGAAACATGTCGGCTTAATATGTTTTAAATAAATTTAGTGGAGCATGACCGAAATACCTTTAGTTACCCATTCTTCCTGATAAGTTTGGTCCATTTCTATGGCATTTTCTTCAAAGTCGCAGCTGTTTCTTCTTATTCTTTTAATGGGAGCGTCTTTTTCCACTATTACTAATTTTAGTGAGTCCATTTTACTTTAAAATTTTGCGTTGTTCTTCATCTAATTGGTTCGAAACTTTAAAATGTCTAATTCTGTTTCTTGTAAAAGGCGTTGTTTATATTTCCTATTCCTTCGTCTTCTATTTGCTTTTTGATCTATTTCGAAAACCACCTTATGCTCATCTCTACAAACATTGCACTAAAAAATTATAGTGGGCCTAATCGTTATTTCTGTGTCTTGTTATTGCGCAAAAATTAATGCAAGTTACACCGAGTAGTATTTTCATTTATCTTTTAACAAAACTTTTGATACGCAACACACTTATACTATTTTTATATAACACAAACAAAAAGCAATAAATTGTACAGATATTCAAAGACACGTTTGTCTCAAGAGAAGAAGCTTCTACTTATAATAATTGGTAGTGTTTAAAGAAACATTACTGTAAATCTCAGTGGAATATATCTAACTCTTTTTGATGTGAGACACGCATATTTCGTTTCTAATACATAATACGTCTGATTTCAGACCTTTATGCAACTTATACCCCGACCAGGCGCCATACACGGTCTGCAACAGCTCCCTCTCCGAATACGGCGTCTTGGGCTTCGAACTAGGTAAACATTAATTAAAACCCGAATACCGTGCACACGTCTCACTCGTTCCCGTTCAGGTTATTCGATGACCAATCCGAACGCCTTGGTAATATGGGAGGCGCAATTCGGCGATTTCGCCAACACCGCTCAATGCATCATCGACACCCTGCTGGCCAGCGGTCAATCGAAATGGGTGCGACAAACCGGGCTGGTGATGCTCCTGCCCCACGGCATGGAGGGTCAGGGTCCGGAACATTCGAGCGCACGCCTCGAACGTTTCCTGCAAATGTCCTCCGACGATCCCGATTATTTCCCGCCGGAAACGGAGGATTTCGCCGTGCGCCAATTGCACGACATCAATTGGATCATCGCGAATTGCACCACGCCCGCGAACTTTTTCCACTTGTTGAGGAGGCAGATCGCTTTGCCGTTCAGGTGAGGAGGGTTTTTTGCTGGTTTTTGTTTTTTGTTTTGGTGTGCCTTATGACGGATGATTTTAGGAAGCCGCTGATTGTTATGACCCCCAAGAGTTTACTGAGACATCCGGAGGCCAGGAGTTCTTTCGATGAAATGATCGAAGGTGGGTATATTGAGCCTTATTAACCGTTAGGTCTCTCGCTTTTTTCTCTCTTAAAACCCTGTTTGCTGAGAAATATTTAAACCCTTAGGTACGGATTTCCAAAGGATTATCCCGGAACAAGGAAAGGCCGCAGAGAACCCCGACGGGGTGAAAAAGTTGATTTTCTGCTCCGGAAAAGTGTATTACGATATTATCAAGGCCAACAGGGAATTGGGACTGGAGGATAAAATCGCGCTCATGCGTGTCGAACAAGTATTGTCATTGTCGTTATTGATAAACAAACATAATATTCACTAAGAGCATATCTATTTGTCTTAGTTGACTCCGTTCCCGTTCGATTTGATCAAGAAAGAGTGCGAAAAGTATCCGAACGCTCAGATCGCTTGGGCACAGGAGGAGCACAAGAACCAGGGCGGATGGACGTACGTGAGACCCCGTTTCGAGACCACTTTGGCCGGACAGAGGGAGGTGATGTAAGTATCTTTTCCAAGAAATCACACTTTAAACGGATAGGAAAGCAACAAAAAAATCTCTAAACTCGATTACCTCTGGATCGTTTACGAAGTAAATGTTACATTACGTATCTGCACTATCGCCCATAATGTAGTACCAATTTTAAAAAAAATATTAAATAAATATTTAATGCCGTGAACAGATACCATTATCGGAATGTTTTTATTAATCTTATGAGATTTTTTTCGTTTTTAAGCAGTTTATTTGTCGAGCAACTAAATTTAATATTTATGTTTAATTTTGTTTGTACTCTTGCGCTTATCCGTGGTAAATTTAAAAGTTTAAAAGTAAAGATTCAACATGCTAAGGAGGGTACATTTGCCCTTTGCAAATAACAGAAAAAAAATTGAAGAAACTCAAAAATGGTGAGAGGAAATAGCAAAAGTAAAATAGCAAAAGACCTAACTTTAAATAAATCAGTAGTATCAAGAACCATTTCTCATTTTAATAGAAAGAATACCTTGGAAGGTGTTGGGTTGGGTTATGATGGATGAATATAAAGATAAACTTAAAAGAATTAAATTAACAATAAAATAAATATTAACCCTTATTTTGGCCAAATTTGAGATTTATAGAAAGTTTATCTTTCAAAATTCAAAGAGAAGCTTAATTCTGAGATGAATTTTGGTTAAACTATGTAAAAAAAGGTTCTTAATCAAACTTACTACTTTAAAGATCAAGTTATGTTGCCCTTCTTAAATATTGTATCTGTATCAATGGAAGAAACCCAAATTGAGGGATCTCCAATAAATTAAGTATGTGTAAGCACTTATATAGCTAAATTTTAACCTTATGCTTGAATATATTTATATAAAAATTCATGCGTGTATGTAGATTATAATAAACCAAGATAGCAAAGGAAATCTTAGGACTTTGGAATGGAATTGGCCTTTTCTCAGGAACAGAAAACTAGATACTAAACATAGAAAATTTAAAAAGTTTGTGTTTTAACTACACCACTTATAATTCTACACTAGGGCAGTATAGTATTTAATAACTAAAACACCAGTTAAGGTGAGTTTCCAATTTCATTGGAGAAGAATCGATAAAAGTACTAAAAATTCAACTTTCTTCAAAAGCTTGTTCTTCAACACTCTTAGAAGTTACAGATATTCGCGCAATATTGGTTTTAGCGGGAATTTTAGTCAAAACGATAATGTTATGATTTATATTTCCAGTTCCATCATAAGCGAGCTATGCCTTCTTTAAGATTTTCGACCTATTTTTTATGCATTTCAATAAAACATAAGGAATAAGTTTATGAGTACTTAAAAGATTCGGACAGGCAATCAAAGTGTCCAGATTCCTGTAATAGACACTCAAATCATCTTTAATTGTTTGGAATAAGGTTATCAGTATTTAAAAGACCACTTTTAAGTGCTTGGAATAAGTTCTTAAGTACTTATGATACTCTTACAGGCAGTTAAAGTAACCAGATTGTGTGAATACACTCTCAGATTAACTTGCCTAAAAGAGGTTTTTGCCTGAAAAAAAATAAGGGAGGAGGGTCCTAACCCAGCCAAAGTCCTGAAGGGATTATTGGTTACATATGGCAAAAGTAACTTAAATTCCTGGAATAAACACTCAAATTACCTTTAAGTGCCTCTTAAGTACTTAACTTAAGAGACTCTTAACCAACAGGTATTTAAACTGTCCAGATTCCTGAAATAGACCCTCAGACTAGTTTTAAGTGGCTAGATAACAGTTTGAAGACGTTTCAACCATCTCCACCTATTTATATCTTAATAGAACTCTACTTCAATTCATTCAAGAATATATCTTTGGGATGAAAATAGACTTCTTGATGTGAAAAAATAACGTTCGAAGTAAATGTTAAAATTCTTGTACGATACATCATTTATTTCGAATACTTAACCCAAACTGCATAAACCATTTTTACAGGATTTATAAGAGCTGATGCGATATTTTTATTCGGTATTGTCTATAATTTCACCGTGAACACAGCGTTTTGGACATCCTATTGGTTTGATTTTTAATACGTTCCAGTCCGGCATTTGAGACAATTATAATGCTGAAAAATCTTTATATCCTACCCATTGTAACTGTCTAAAAAAGTACTAAATCCTAGCCTCAAAATATCACTACTTAATAAAAAAACGTTTTTTTAATGGAATTCCTCCAATAAAACGACTATTAAAAAAAGAAATTTTTGACTAAGGGTGTTTTTTTTCTTTGGTATGAAGATACGATTTTTCCGTTTTTTTTAGGCACTTTTTGAGTTAAATATTTTCAATATTTTCCAATAAATTTAATGGCATTGGTCCAGGCAGTTCAGGCTAGTTTTGTCTTCTTTATATCTAATTTTAACTGCCTGGAACAATGACCATTCTTTCATATATTTATTTTAACATTTCAATTTTAAGGTTCAAGACCTTATGAAAATAGGGACATCAATTGCAGTAATTTGTTAATTGAGGCAAACATTAGTAAATTAGTTTTAATTGAATGGTCCCTATTGAAAATGTGGGTAAAAGGAGAACAAATTTGGATTTCTTTACTGTTGACAACAATAATTATAGTCTAATTCAAACAATTCTGTATATCAAATTTTGTAGGAAATGTATTCGATTTGAAGAACCCACGTTTTGGTTTTCAAAAAGTGCCTATAAGAAAATTTATTCTAAACTATGTCATCATTTTATTTTTTTTTTAAGTTTTGCTGGTTTGCTTTACCGACTAACATGCTCATTTTTCGCTCTTTTTCTAGACCTACTAAAAAAGGGTGGTTCAGTAGTTGGTTCGGTAAAGACGAGCCCAAATCAGATCCGAATGTCGTACCTGACGAGCGAGTTGTCAGGTAACGCACAAAAATCATATCTTCATATTGTAGATTTTAGCTTTTGCACTTTATAGTATAACGTTCTAACATATTAGATAATAAAAAAGGCGCTTTATGTTGCTTTCTTTTTAAGCGAAAAACAATCTCCTGTAATACAATTTTATTTCCAGTTACATCGGAAGGCCGGTATCTTCGAGTACAGCGACCGGAAGCAAAGCCCAACATCTCAAAGAACTTAAGAATTTACTCGATGACGCCACCAGGCTGTAATTATTTTAATTATACAACAGTTTAGCCCTTTTAAAAAAAAAGGAGATTTTCGGACCTTAGAGGTATTTTCTCCCCCAATGCACCCGATAACTTGTTGATTTATTCTTAAGATTCTAAAACACTAGTGTTATATTTCTGTAATAATAATATAATAGATTAGTGTTAAGGAATGCACCAAAATTTACACACACAAGATAATCATCAAAGCAAAACTTATTATTTTTTTTTGTGTATAGTGTACATAGTCACTTTTCTCCTTATGTGTATATTTTTTTAAACTCGAAAACCAGGGAGGAATATTTTTTAAAAATGTGATGTTGTTAAGAGTCAAAAAGTATTGCTAACATTGAAAGTTGTATGGTTAAGGTATTCGGCAAGTATTGTATTATTATTTATTTATTTTGTGTTTTTTCCTTTTTTTTTGGAGTAAGAGATATTTTCAAGTGAAATAAATATTTGTTGCTTTATCACAAGTTGTGCTTTTTTTTTTAATAATAACCTCAAAAAATCAACATTCCCAAGGTCCAACTTGACAATATTCAAAAACTGAGTTCCCAGTTGTAACTTCTCATTTCCCTTATTTTTGACACCGAATTTAGTTGTTCTTTGGAGTCCGTCAAAGGGCAATTCCAGGCAGTTGGGTATAATTTGTTTCCTTATTCCAGGCAGTTAATTTAAGACAAGGTGATATTGATATATAATATATATTTGAATATGAATTTAAGAGAAAAATAATATTTGCTCTAAGGATATTTTTCTTGGTAATATCTGTAGTTTGTAGGATA
The DNA here is from genome assembly GCF_022605725.1 of Anthonomus grandis grandis. NCBI lineage: Eukaryota > Metazoa > Arthropoda > Insecta > Coleoptera > Curculionidae > Anthonomus > Anthonomus grandis. The sequence goes on from NC_065558.1 coordinate 7,395,428, forward strand.
TTTTCAGCATCGACGGCTAGCGTTTCTCTAATGTTTAAATCAACTTTATGCGAAAAATTAAATTTTAAGACTTAGAATATTTTCTTCATGGGCTGAAAATTAAACGTCAGATAAATTCAAAAATCTTTTGTGAAAATCAAAATATGAATTATCACCCAAGTTCTGTCTAAATTCAGGTAAATTACGTTGTTTTAATTGTATCCACTTGGACGATTAAAGATTGGAAATTTTCTTACCTAATCTGCGAAAAGTTTCAGATCCAAATGACTTAACTTCGTCCCTAAATTTTAAATCTAAAATACAAAATTCTAAAAAAGACGTCACAAAAGTTGTGTATTAAAAACTTCTGCTGGAACCAATCAGCTTCATTTAAATTTGACAACGAAATTACAAAACACAGAACATCCTTAGAGATGTAAGACAGTTCTCCAAAGTCAACAATTAGGCGTCAACGTAACTGACATTAAGATCATTAATAAACGGTATACAGATAGCACAGTCCTAATAAGAGATAGTTGGAATAATCGATAAGTGAGAAATAAGTGCCCAATACAAGAAATTGTCAACTGCCTGGAAAAACTTGAATAGTACAGTTAACTGAAAAATGGTGAAAAATTTAATTTGCCTGGAAAAGTAGGGAAGACACTGCATCTAAAGTCTACAAGAAGAATCTAGAATTACATAAACTTGGCTGAAAACTTGAAAACTGAACTTGACTGGAAAAAGTGAGAAAATTGACTCCCTAATACAAAGGGAGCAAGTTTCCAAGAAATTTTTAAATTACATGATAAAATACTAATTCCAGGCAGTGGAACATAATTTGTTTAATATTTCCAGGTAGTTGGAATAAAACACAAGTGGTTCAAGAAAAAATTGAACATTTAAGTGGACTGAACAACTTGACTAACTGCCAGGCCAATGGTTTCAATTTACCTGAAAAACTGCGAAAAATGTAAAATATAAACAAAAATTAAAGTAAATGAAAAGTTTTAAATTACATGATGAAATAGAAATTCTAAGCAGTTGCACATAATTTGTTTCATTTGTCCAAGCAGTTGGATTAAGACGCAAGAAGAAACAAGTGATCAACTGCCTGAAAAATAGTTTCAATTTGCCGGGAATTGTGACAAATATATTTAATCAAAGGTCTAAAAAAAAATCAAGAATTACATCAAATTGCTTGGAAACCTGAGGTAAATTACATCATAAATTACCTGGCTCTTTAGATAATTAGATCACTAAAACGCAAATATGATCAATTGCCAAGACGAAACAAATAAATATGTTAAATTGGGTGGAAAAAATTAGGAAATTGACTTCTTTCTACTTCTAAAGACCAATTTTCAGGTAGCCAAGTTCCAGACACTTAACCTTTTTTACTCATTCTATATATTCACTATCACTTATAGTAATTTATGATAATTTAGTTTCTGGAACTCATCTAATTTCTAAAATTTTAGGGTTATTCTAACTATCTCTTATTAAGACTGTGCCATCTGCACACCGTTTATTTAGGATCTTAATTTCAGTTACGTTGACGCCTAATTGTTGACTTTCGAGAACTGTCTTACATCTCTAAGGATTTTCTGTGTTTTGTAACTTCGTTGTCAAATTTAAATGAAGCTGATTGGTTCCAGCAGAAATTTTTAATACACAACTTTTCTGACGTCTTTTTTAGAATTTTGTATTTTAGATTTAAAATTTAGGGACGAAGTTAAGTCATTTGCATCTGAAACTTTTCGCAGATTAGGTAAGAAAATTTCCACTCTTTAATCGTCCAAGTGGATACAATTAAAACAACGTAATTTACCTGAATTTAGACAGAACTTGGGTGATAATTCATATTTTGATTTTCACAAAAGATTTTTGAATTTATCTGACGTTTTATTTTCAGCCCATGAAGAAAATATTCTAAGTCATAACTTAAAATTTCATTTTTCGTATAAAGTTGATTTAAAAATTAGAGAAACGCTAGCCATCGATGCTGAAAATATCCGACAAACTACTGATATTACCAACAAAAGTATCCTTAGAGCAAATATTATTTCTCTCCTAATTTCATTCTCCTTAAATTCATATTCAAATATACATTTTATATCACACTCAGGATTTAAAAAAACCACGAATAAGGGCTCTGTTTAATAAATTTCTTTATTTTTAGAGTCATTTCGATCTAATACAGAACCGCTAAGTTTCTATCCAATATACGATTGTAGCTATTACATAAACTTTCCCTAACCGTAATACCGATCACAAATGATTGTTTATAAAAAAAAAATCATTGGAATATTTTGGTAAGAAGCGTCCTTATTCTAAATTAACCTATGAAATTAATACCCTCCTCTTCCACGGAATCCACCGCCATATCCGCCTCCTCTGTAACCTCCGAAGCCTCCGCGATAACCTCCCCTGTACCCTCCTCGATCTCCATATCCGCCACCTAAGATTTTAAAAAATTTAAAATTCTAATATTATAATATTCAGATAAGTTGTTACAGCCGACTGGTTGTCTCGTATAATATAACAAACACTTTAGATGAATTAAAACAAATATCAGTTAATAAATGCATAAATGCAATTACCTGATAACAAAGTAAAATAAAGGGTTGATCACCCTGGAGTGATACAATTATTAAAACTGCCGAAAAGTTTTTAGGTATTTTGAGTAACCGAACGAATTTGATAAATATATGAATTAAGAAAAAAAATTGCTTTAAAAATGTAAAATTTTTAAACAATGTAAATGCAATTATAACCACGGAAACCTGTTCAGCGATAGTATTTGGTGCAACGACTTTGTTTAAAATTCCGTATGTTATATTATTAAAAAAGAGCAAAAGTAAGTTAATAATAGAAGATATATTAAGGGATAATAAATAAATTAAATACGGATGATCTTTTTTGAATACCGGGGATATCTAAGAATTACATTTTAGCCATTTGGTTTTATTGTTTTAATAATAATGATGTACTTAAATTATCCGTGTCTTGCTTTTATTGTTTTTTTTTTTTAATGTTGATCATTACTGAAGTTATTCTTTTTTTTTAAATTTATTGTTTATCCAAGATTTTTACATCTGGAAAATTGAATCAGTGTACTTTTGTATGTTCTGCAAGAGCCGTTTTATTTTTTGAAGCTAAAAGACTGACACTTCTTTTATGTGTTGTAATTCTTGTTTTTATGTATCTCCCGGTTTGTCCAATATAAACTCATTCACAGTGTCTGAACAGGAAATCCTAAAAACTACCCCACTCACTAATTCTTTAGGAGTAGGTATTTTTTGCGAAGCCCACAATCGTTTTCGGTATTTTCACATTTAAAAGCTACAGTAAAATTGTCATTATTAAATGTATTAGCCACTTTTTCTGACATAAGGGATCTTGAAAAACTTTTTTAAGTGTTATTAGTAGCTTTTACCGTTTGGCAATTGGTATTTTAAAATGTCGTTGATTAATTTGCATACTCGTTTTTAGAAAGTAATGTATTTATGTCATTGTGAAAATCTGGGCGTGGCAGTTCTAAAGCTCTATGTTCTATGAAAGGTTTTTAATACTGTTAATTTTTTTTGTTTAAAAGGATGCATAGACTGGAAGTTAAGAAAACGTTAGGAAAAGGTGGGTTTGTGATACCAGTTCGTTTTAATTGTGTTGTTTTTGGTTTTTATAAGTAATACGTAAAAATTACATCTTCTTTTTCTCTGTTTTAGTGGTAAAGTTAATTTAAAGTGAAAAGAGTTGAAAGTTTAATAAACAGGACACAAGTAATGATATCGGCATAAACTGGGGAGAGGCAGTTACTCATTTCCAACACAAAAATCTATTCATGGAAATTACCTCCAAAATTAAAATAAGGTGAAATTTAATAATTGAACAAATTGATTTATTGTCAGATTGCAATTGAAGACCACAGGGAAAAAACGTGCAAAGTCACTATTAATTGAATTTGAGAGAATAACATTTTAAATTTGAAAACGCTATAAATTTTGAATAATTTTTTTTTAAATTTTGATTTTGGAAACAATTATTATACCGTATACTAGCTTTTTAAATTATGTAATGAAATTAAAAAATATCAATTAGTTTTTTAAATTTTATTACAAAACCAACCAAAGTACAAAAAAACAGGAAAGAAACGTGCAAAGTCACTTTGTTTTAAATGTTACCGTATTTACTATATTGGTGTTTAGCGCTTATTTTTTGTTGTTTTAACGGGCTTTTCTCTTCTGTTCATTTTAGGGATTTTCTTTGCAGGTAGTACAGGAAGATTGTCGTAAAAGGAAAACGTGCTCTCGTCACAAAATTTTTTCAGTTGCTGTAGATCTTTGTATTCTTCTCTTGAAATAGGAATTTTACCTAAAAAAATATTTTATTAACAAAAACACTATTATTTAAAGGAATTACAAAACAAACTTACCATTATAAGCTCGTGGTGGATAGTGAAACTCCTTTTCAGATAAAAGTGGGCCTCGTATGAGTTTGGAGACTGGTTTAGTTACGATGGAAGTAGTCCAAGATCCATTATAGGTTTCACGATGAAGAATCATTCTTGGATGATTCACAGTAACTTCCAACTCTCTTATTGGTCGACTCAAAAACGGACACTTCTTTACATATAAAGGAGACAAAAATGCACTCCAGTCTCTTATAAGGCTGTCGTTAACTTCTTCTATTTTATAAGGTGTTGGTTTAACTCTAGCTTCCTTGAAAACCCGAATCCAGTCTGAATGTAGTTCGGTCTTGGATTTGCAGTTAATTATACCCATATTTTTGTCACACTCCATAAATGAGTGGCCCCTAATCGGAAATACAACTTTGATAGTTTGAAACCTCTTTTTTTGGTGGACCAGGTAGTGCAAATAGCGAAACACTGTAAAGTTCTTATTTTGTCCTCCACAAGAGTCGCAAAAAATTATTAAAATCTTAACGCTACTAGGAAGATGATGAGTAACATAATCTTCTAAAAAAGAACATACCTCATTAGAACCCTTCTTAGCTACTTCTTCTGAATAGGTATAAAATACTGAATCAGCATCCGAAAGTCTATGGATGTTAAAAGAATAAAAAGATAATTGACGCTTATAATAGACGTTATTAGTCGTTATGTTCGGGACTGGTAAGTTTTTTTGGTAGTCCATGGCCACCGCCTCTATCTCTATTGATTTCCTACTTTGAAGTCGAGCTTGTCTCTTCCTAGCATAAAAGGCTTCTGTTTTTTTCTTATGAAGTTCTTTCTCTAATGTAAGCTTTCTTATTTTGCGATTTAGGAACTCTTTTATTTCCAAAGTGATGTTTTGGGTAAGCCTTAAATTTAGCGACTTTAATCTAGCATTGAATTCATCGCACTGGAACAGGTGTCAGAGCGGGGATATCCAAAACTGATATTAAAATCAGTCGAAAAAATAGTTCTGTAAGTTTCGTAAGACACAGATTTATCTGGATGTTTTAATTTATATATTGAGTGCATTTTGCGAATGTTCAAATCTTCAGGTAAGTAAATTTTCTTTGACTTTTTATTGCTATAATGACTAGACCTACCCTTAAACGAACGAATATGAGAAATAACACAGTTTTTTATATCTTCTTTAAGTGCACAATGTTTATAGGATTGTTTCCCCCTGTTGTCCTTAGAAGCAACTCCTTTGACTAGAAGTGAAGTGTGAATAGTCTGAACTCTTCTTCGTGTAATTCCATGAAGTGAACAAAATGCTTTAAGGCATACTGGAATGTCGACTGTTCCTTCATTACGTAGCACTCTTACCTTATAAAAGTAACTAGCCTGCCGAAAGTGACTTTCTTCTTCTGGGCGACGATTTCTTCGTTGGAAAACAGGACTTAGAAGAATAAGGCCACACAGATAGGCACTTTGTTCGTCCCAAGAACCTAACTCATTAAAATGTTTAATAATTTTAGCCCGTTCGTTAGGTAAAACTTTTTCAAAGCACTGAAATCGCTTACAATGACAGTCTGGCCCTACTTCATGACTCTGTAAGCGTATTTTTTTTGAAACATCAGACATACGACCAGTTATTTTACGTTTTTCAGATAGTCCACATATTTTTTTATCTAATTCGTCACCACTAGTGTCACTCGCCATGTTCACTCAGTTAAAATAATCGGCAGACTGACCTACGAGCTTAAAAAAACAATATAATTTTCTCAACCCAACACGTTTTTTCCTGACTGTTTTTTATCTAGCATCGCGATGACATTGCACGTTCTTTCCCTGCATAGTTATTTAAAACTGCAAATAACCAGTGACACAGTGCGTTTCTTGCCGGTATTAATTGCTTATATGAAAATATTCTTTGAAAGGAAACACATAAACGTATTATCTTAATTTTTATAAAATACTGACTTTGCACGTTTTTTCCCTGTACTCTTCAATTTTGACCAACGCCTTTTTTTTAAATATTATATTTTTATTTATTTTGAATATTAATAGTCGGATCTTTAGGAAGGGGGAATATAAGTGTTATTGTCTGCTTAAAGCAAATTAGCTTTTGTTGTTAAAGCAACTGTTGTATTTAAAAGATTTTAAGGATATTTTCCAAATTATTATTTTTTCAATGTACATAAACAATTTCTAAATTAACTAATCTACATTGAAAATTTTTGAATAAATGATTGATTTTGATAAATGTTTAGGCATTACCTCGGGTTTTTTACATTAAAGCAGAAACAGTTTTTACGGATTTTGTATTTTGCAAGTTGACTGTTGGTTCTTGCATAGGTTTTAAAGGTAGTTACATAGTAAACATATTTTAAAGGATGCAACCGTATAATGTACCATTTTTATGTTGGAAAATAGACTTTTTTCAGTGTTGTTAAAGTAGAATATTTCCTTTTCTTTTGTCTTAAATATATATTACAAAGAATTAATTCTGTTTTACCTCTGGGTGCTCCGCCCCGGGCACCCCTAAACATTTTCGGGGGCGGTCCGTTATACGATCCCAAGCTGTGGCCCCTGGGCGGTCTTTTGCCCATGCCCATGTTCATGCCGCCCCCTGCTCCACCCCTCGATTCCCTCTGAATCCCGAAACTGCCCGCGTGTAACTTGCACAGTTCCCTTATAACGTTTACCACCTGAAAGGAGTTTTTTTTAAAAAATTAAATTGGACTATAGTAGTATTAGTAGTAACAACTTACCTTCCTGTCGATTTCGGATAGGTCCATGATCTGTTCGGGATCCTGAGACGCCCGAATGACCAAACTCTCTAAAGCAGGTCGTAAAGCGACGATTTCCGAAGCGGTTTGCGGGTCCATCTTCAAATTGATCCAGTTATCCAGACGCACGACCCCGTCCACCTGATCGACTTTCCTCGATCCGAACAGCAACAAGTGTATCGGGGTGACCATCGACATCTGTTTGCAGGACACCGCCCTCGTACGGATCTTCTCCCCGAACACGAAGAACGGATACGGAAAGTTTTGCTCGTAATTACTGCAGTTCACCGACGTTTTGTGTATTAGGGCCGCTTTACTCTCGGTGGTCAGCACTTTCCTTTTCTCCTTGTGCCAGCAAACGTTCGGATAGAGGCCGTAACACATGAACGCCATGATCACGTCCAATTTCGGATCCGGTCCGACCGTTTCCATCGCCAACGGGGCCATCGTCTCCTCCGGGAAACCGCAATTGTTTAAGATCTGCTGCAGCTGGAATTTCGCCTCCCACGTCACCCGCATCGTCGGCATACTGATGCCCTTGTAGTCGCAAAATCGGATTTCCGATTCTTCGCCTCCCTGCCGCGCTTGATCCCACAGCTGAAATAACGTTTTGAATTATACGTTTGATCGTTAAAACGGACACTCAAGTTTTCGGAGGTTATTACACAAATCGATGGCCTAATTCTAATAGTTCGTATCTGAAAAAACGTAGTTTTATAAAAAAATGGAAAAAACTACCTAATTCTTATATTCTGAAGTATATTTCATGTTTTATTCAATTTTTTAAATTTTATATAACTTATCTAATGTAAAGTAATTAATATTTAAGCTTTTGTTAATATTTACCGCAGATGCGGTTAAATTCTTAAAAAATGCAGATACGGGCTTTTAATTTTAAAAAATCTAGAACGATCTAAATAAAATAACTTGATTAACGAAAGACTTTGGCCGGCGTTGAAGTGTATGGTTACTAAAACTAAATTTATGGTTTTTCCTTACAAATTCACAATACTTTGGTTCAGAGAGTGGGTGAGTATAAGTTCCTGGGACTAATGATCGACCAAAACTTAAAGTGGAATGTTCACATTAACCAACTATCAAAAAGTCTATCATCAACTATTTACGCAATAAGAACAGAAGCTATGGAGATTTAATAACCTAGGCATCTCAAAAGAAGTATATCATGTTCTGTTTGAATCTCGCCTAAGGTATGGCATCCTGTTCCTTGGTTACAGTACTGCTACTAAGTTACATTCTCTGTTTTGTCTGCAGCTGTGAGCCTCTGTTTCAACACTACAAAATACTAACTCATATGATCTTATTTTGTTTGAAACATTGTCATTCTAATACCTTCCAACAAAGGGCTAATATACATAAGTACCAAACACGTTCTAGACAAAACATTCAGGTACCTCAGTCTCAGAGCACTTTAAGTAGAAATACTATTTTTCACTATGGAAATATAGGATATTGTCATTAAAAAAGTTTTATTGAGATCTGCTAATTATTCTTTCACAGAATTTCTTGACCTACAGTAGTGGCAGAAAGTAGAGCAACTTCTCTATTTTAAACACATCTATTTTATTTAGTAAGAAAATACAATCATATTGGAAATATAATACCATTAAGATCTAAGCATTATAAATCTATCAACAACTTAACTTAATATTCTTTGTTTATATTTTTTATGTACAAAAATTAATTCTGGGGCGGAAAAAAGTAGAGCAACTTTTTAAGAATTGATGTTTTTCTTTTAGTAAAAACTGAAATACAATTACAATTTTAGTATTTTGTAAAATATCCATCATTTTTGATAACTTCCTCACAACGGTGGCGCATAGATTGCAGTAACCTAGAAATTATTACTGGGTCCATATTAATCCAAGCTTCGTGTAATGCATTGAACAACTCGTCCTTATTTTTGTAAGTTTTCCCCCTTATTTTCCTATCCAAAATTTCCCATAGGTTCTCGATGGGGTTTAAATATGGTGATTGACTTGGCCAGTCCATTACTTGAATATATTGCTGTCTAAACCAAGCCTTTACATATTTAGAAGAATGCTTTGGATGACGGGATCGTCTGTTTTTTGCAGATAATAAGGGCTTTTTTGCTGGACGTCTTGCAAATAATTTGGCCTCGCATAATCTACTTCTTATTGTCCTTGAAGATACCTGAACGCTTAATTCTTCTGATAAACGCTGCTTTATTTTACTTGAACCCAAAAATGGATCACTCTGAGATATTTTCAAAATTTGTTTATCTTGATATTTATCGGTTTTTCTTGGTCTTCCTGCTTTTTTTCTAGGTAAAACATGTCCATGCTTCACATAACGTGAAATTATTCGCGATACTATAGATTTATTCAAACTAAACCTTCTTGCAATATTGATTCATTTTTCACCATTTTTGTGACAGTCTATAATTCATGTTTTTAAATCAACGGATAAGGTCAATTCTTATCTGATTTAAGACTACCTACTTGACCAAAAGTATTGTGGATAAATATCGTTGTTATTCCTTTGTTAGTTGTCAAGAAATTTAATTTTTTTAAAAGTTGCTCTACTTTCTGCCACTACTGTATCTATACCTATGTTGCAGAACCTTAATGACTTTGCGTGCCTATATGTCTAGGTTAATTTTATTTTATTTACCTACTGTACCTCGAAGTACTGTTTGTTATATGTTTATTGTAAATTCAAGAATTCTTTGTAAATTGTACAGCAAATTTGCTTTTCAATAAACAATCGAAGTACTGTTATATGTTTATTGTAAATCAGGAATTCTTTGTAAATTGTACAGCAAATTTGCTTTTCAATAAACAATTTTTGACTTGAAGAATGTGAATGAATTTTTTATTTTTTTAAACCATATTTAAAATCAATTAATGAGTGAATTGGTTACATCTATGTCTATGTCGATACTAATTCGAATTTTATTTACCTCGAAAGCAGTCAACATGGCAACGTGGTCGGAGTGTCGGTCGCCGGCCAGAGCCCTCTGATGGCCGGCCAATCGTCTCTGGCCCATGTCCAGCGTAAATATTTCCGGGAATGTCGAAGAATTCGCCGCCATGGTGGCCAATGGACCACCGCACATGAATATACAGCCTAAAACCTAAAAAAGGAATCGAACTAATAAAAGAACTTACCAAAAGACTCATTTTTAAAAGACCGAATTCAACGACACTCATTTAATAATAAACTCGATGCCTCAAAATGTTGTAAGAGATACACCACACAAGGATATTTTATTTAGTATTTATACACCTGTATAAAGGGACGGTGGATCCACCGTGTAAAATATTTTCAGACTCATCTCTATGCCCAACTTTATTTATCTTTTAAACCAGAAAATAATCAAGCCGCAAATTTCGAAATTAACACAGATTTAGAGGTTATATCAAGGATTTCTAAGCAATATTTACTAAAACAAAATCCATTAGTCGGTAGCTTTCTTAGTCGGTTGCTTGTGCAACGAAAAAAAGAGGTCATATATTTTGGATAGTACGGATGTAAATATTGACAATAACAAAATAATTTTTCACCTCGAAATTTGAGATTTATTATAGATACAAAAAATAAATTTGCGGATCGCCTAAATTACAAAATGCTTAAGATAAGGTTATGTTATAGGTAGAAAAGTTCATAAAGAACCAGCTGCTCAATATGCGCACAAACCCATTTTTCAACACAAAATTGATAGAAAATCCGGTGGCAGAGAGAAAAGACGACCGCAATATATTTTCTCTCGCTTCTTATTAAAAAAACCGCAAGAACAAAGCAGCCTCCGTACTTCGTTTCTTTGTACCTGCCGGGGATTTAAAGCCTATGACGTAGCCTGGAGGCCTACTCAGTGTCGTCTTGTACGGGAAGTGAGTTAATCGTGTTATAAGGCATTTAAAATCTGTTTGTTTTTTTAAAGTATAATAGTGAAATATACTATAGTTTTTTTAGTTAGACTATCCGATTTTTATTGTAAAAGGTAAGTAAAATTGGTTTAAATTATTCAATTGTCTAATAATTTTAAAAAATAAATGAAAATTAATTACTGTTAAAAATTATATTATTTAAAATATACTTTGATTTTAAGTGACAAAATAATAGGTATTTAACTTGTAGGTATATATGTACAGCCTAGAGTGTGCATGTGTATATTAATTTTTTTACTTTGTAATTTTTTTTAGATGTTACATAAGAAAGTAGGCAAACAAGGACAAATAATTCACAGCCAAGGGAGAGAGATTATTTCTAACTGGCAGTATTGTAACGGTGCTTTTTAGATGTTATTGTTTTGAACCTAAGTGTATTATTTGTTATCTTATGATAAGATTTACTCGCTTAATTTTAACTGTACCGTTCTATATGTACTTTTGTTTTGTTCTGACAAATCTCGATTTTAACAATGTAAGTACGCTTAAAAATTTGTTTTTATTCAACATTTTACCAATTTTTGATAAGCATAGTATCTATGTAAATTGTATCTTTTACTTTTAGTCCTCGACCTGATGATGCGATGATATTGTAAACCGGTCGTCATAATAAAAGGAATTTCTGGTGAAATAAGACCTTTATTTTCTACTGTGTTTGATGGCAAATACCTATAAGAGTTTTAATAACCCTATTTCATCAGGAACCAAAGAAATCATGTTAGTTAGTTCTTCGTTCGAAATATTCATTGTTAATGGGGGCTCGTTTATAACAACATTTTGCCAGTCAATTAAGTCGACATAATCTTGACAATCAAAATTCAATTTATTCACGCGAAATATTCTAAGATCCTCGGTTTTTGCGGGTGATCTGCATTTTAAAATCCTTCTTAAAGCTAACTCGAATATGTTTTCTATCATCTCCTAACATGGCTAATAAAATATTTTCTGGGTGCGCAAAAAATCCATTTCTCTCAATTACGGGATCAATACCTTTTTTTATTTCTTCAGGGAGGTAACGAGATTTATTTATAATGCTAAACAAGTGCCTAGCACCATCCTTACAAGACCAATGGCATTTAATTTGAAACCAGCATACGGCATACACTTTTACTATAAACTCTGTTAACATTTTAAGGTTTTGAGAGGGCTCATTGGTAGCAACGTATAACCTTAGGACTCTATTGGCTGTGGTAAGCCATCTAGAGTGTGACATTTTCCCTGGCGCTTTTAGAGCCCAATCGTCTTTTAAAACTCCAGTAGAGATTCCTTGACACATCTCATATAAATACTTTGCATCGGTACTTACGGTTTCTAGATCAACTAATGGTAAAATTGTTTCAATTTTCTCAAACTGTACGACTGGTAAATTTTCACACGATTCAAGGGTCTTACCAATGGCTCCCTCTGATAATTAAAGATAGATGGGATTCTATCTTTAATTATCGAAATTTTGAGGAGGTTTCGGCAGCCGAAGATATTGTTTTTAGACGTTTAGTTTTTTTTTGGTTCACTTGAGAGTACAATAGGCACCTTTTAAATATACAGGATGGTTAAATTTTAAGAAATAAAAAATTCGCTAAATTAATAAAAAACATAATAATTTCCGAAATTTTAAGGCACTTTCGGTTGCCGAAGAAGTTGTTTTCTGACGTTAAATTTTTTTTTGGCTTACTAACGACTACAATAGGCACCTATTAAGCATACATTAATTAAAATTCCAGAAATCGAAAATTCGCTCCACCCTAATGCACAGACATTACCTCTCTAGAGATGTTAAAAAAAAACTTTATGTTATACATTGATTTTGTGCCACTTCAACTTGGCAACATAGTTTATGGGCTGATCCTGGATTGAACATTTTATGCCTGTTAGTTATTATACGTTTATGTCTAGGGTTCTTTACTTTATTTTATGTGTATTTAGTTATAGTTTTTTTGTAATAGTTAAATCATTTAAGTGTTATTGTATTACTATATCTTTATAATTATATTGAAATATTAGTATTTATAAATCAAAGGTCATAAGTTACTTTATTTGAACATGTATTGCTTTTACCATTTCTTTAGGCTTTACAGCTTCGGTAGTACAAGCGAAGCTGAAAGTTGCGTTTTATCCCAACCCACTTCTAGTTAAATTTTTGTATTGTATTATAATGATTAGGGCATTTAATTGTATTTATAAACTATTTCTTATTATTAGTAAAAGAAACGTGAATAAAGGACTCACCATCATTTTTCCCAACCGGGGTTCGATCGGTAATTTCGCGATAATTCTACCCAGCGGTGTGAGTTCGTCATTTTGGTCCAGGCATTTCATTTCTTTGAGTAAAACCTCCGCCTCGATCACGGCGTCCAGCGGCGGCGGTTCGATGGCCTTGGACAAGAAGTGACCGATGCCGCCCAACCGGAGCAATTTAATGGACAGAGCCAATTCGTGCAGGGGCGTGCGGAACATTTCGGGGGTCATATGTTCCTCCAGTTTCTCGTAACGCGCTCTCGAACACAAATGGAAGCAAATACCTTCAAGACAACAACAATAAATGTAGATATTAATTTTAGTATGACCGCATCCGGACGCCCCTTATCGGCGAATATATGCGTTTTCGAGAAAAATGTTTCGGGGTTTCGGAGTTTGATAGATAAAGGGTGAGCCATCTGGTTCTTCAGTACTTCGACATCCAATAACTCCGTCATTTCTTAAGACGATTTTGAGAGATGAGCATTATGCTGCTATTTGAGTCATGGGTCGATACACAGCGAAACAACACGCTAAAATTGTTTTTTTTTTTGTATAGGCCAATAGCCACATAGCCAGTTGCAATTTTTTTATCCCTTATACCTATTCATACTTATTTTATATTTTTAAATATTTTCCTGCATTTAAAATAATGATAGGACTTATGTTTTACAATTATACTTTTTTTTTGCCTTAATCTACAAGCCTAGGTGTCTTCTATAACTAAAATATAATGTGCTTAAATGTATGTTTTTTGTTATCTCCTATGCTAAACATAACGGACAGGGTCAATCTTTTCACGGCACTGCCGTCGATCAGCGCGATTTTTGAATTGCCAAAATCACAAGGTTGACCACGGACATAAAGTAGGAGGTTAGAGAATATTTTACTAAAAAATTAAAATTTGAAATATTTTTTTCAATTTAAATACTAATTAAATATTACAATAATGCATAACATTAAAGGGGTATGCAACTTTACATTCTCTTCTCAGTTTTAATAGTAATGCTTGAATTTCTTGAATATATTTTTTACACTCTAGAAATATGTGATCACCTGTAGTGTTGCAGACGATACATTTCTCAGATTGGAAAACTTGATTTTTTGAGATGGGCTTGGAAACTAGCATTTATTCAAATTTGATTCTGATAAAAAATAATTTATTTTATTAAATTATTATATCATTTTATTTTAATTACTTTTTTATTAAAAAATTCCTGGACTCATTAAGATTTTCACGCCAGTATTGCGAAGGTATCTTTGTATTCCATTTAATAGCTATAGTTTTTCTAATGTTATAGCAATATCACTAGCACAAGGAAAGTCTCCTCGACTTACTCCATTTTTGGCTACCATATCTACATATAAATATTAAATATTAAATTCTGTATTACATCTAATCAATTTCTTTATTTGCTATATTATAGGATATACTTTAAATGAACATGTGCGTCCATAGTTAGTAAATAAAGGGTATTTAACTATTGTGCTTAAAGGGGTAATTAACTCTAACATTGAGTAAAACTCATGATAAGCTTTATAAAGAGGTGTAGATTCTTTAAGTCGCGAATACTTATTGGTTAAGTTATAAGTGCTTAATTATTTTTTAACCAAAACTCTAAGCTATTATATATATATTGGCCTACAAGAGCTCCCTATATCTAGGTTTTTTTTTCTAAATTCTTGCATAGGGATTACTAAAACGCTTGAAAAGTTTTCTATTTTATGACTTTGTGAATAAACTTCATTGAAAGTGTGTAATGTGCTTGGCGTTTTTGGCCAAATTTGAAACCATAAATTTATACAAATTTATGCATTGGGTACTTGTTTTCATTGCTTTTCAGGTTGGATTGTTTTTTTGGCAATTTTTACTGATATGTAGACTTATTGTATGATGACATGTTTTATCTGCTGTTGATCTTATTGACACATAGTATTTACTGTAAATGGTAAATATATTGTCAAATCCAAGGGTAGTATTGCAGTTTTCTAGAGATGGGTAATTTTGTATTATTAAAGTATTTACATGTGTATTTTTCCTTTTTTTTACTATTGGATCACAGTCAGAAGAATTCCACCACGGAGGGGATGGTCGTTTATAACAATAAGGTTTATTTGTGGCCATATATATTCTAGCAAAATCGTTTATATTATTAACTAAACGTGTGTATTTAGTAGACGTGTTAGAATTATTACGATTTATTGGTATTGTTTGATTACATTACAGTTCTAATAAAGTAGGAAAGTGATCTGGTCTATGAGAGTCATTATCAACCTTCCACTGAACTTTAGTCCCTAAGCCTTATGAAATTAGACTTGGATCAACGGCAAAGTCTAGTTCATTTAGCCCTATTGTCCTAGTAGGTGATCCAACATTTAAAGTAACCACATTACATTTATCTATTAAACGAAATATTTGGTCTCGAACAACAAACCATGTACCATCTTCTTGAAACACTCTTTGTTTTTTGTTACTTGGAATTATTTCGCCGTATGTACATTGAAAATAATCGTTCAACTGTGGGTATCGTATGAAATATGAGAGCTAGTTCCTAGTTTGTCCAATGATTTCTTATATTACAAATGTGTAGCTGCTCGTCAGCGTCCCAGGTGGTCGCTTTGTTTGTCCGGAAATGCGTAAGCTGGTCTGATGAATTTGTATTTTTAACAAGACGCCGCACCTTGCCACACCGCAATCGCTGCCATAAAGTTTTTGCAGAGCAAGTTCCCAGAACGCGACTTCTTCGATTGGTCTCTTCGTTCTCCGGATTTGACGACACAGGACTTTTTCTTAACTTAAGCTACTTGAATAGTAAGCTGAATGTTAGCAACAATATATAAATTACAATAATCCGGACAATATTTAAAAATTAAGTTAATATAAGAGCAGAAGTTGCTGCTATTACGCCTGAAATGTTGTCAAATACTATGAAAATTTTCCAAAAAAGGACCGCTTTTTGCGTGTGATATGAAGGCTCTCATTTGATTAATACTCTATTCTGACCTAATTTGCAATAAATGGCATGGGACGTTCTAAATAATAAATCTTGTTTATTTGTCCAACTCAGATGGGAGATGGCAGGAAGATATTCAAGTTTGAAATCCTGTATACAGGGTGTAAATAAATAGATGCGAAAAAATTCAGAGGCTGATTCTTGGGTCAATTTTAAGAAAAAAACTGTATATGTCCTAAAAGTCCTAACTTTTGAGATACCAGGTGGTAAAGATTGAAGAAAAATATATGTTTTTTTACAATACCTGTGAAACCCTTGTAGATATTTTAGTAATATTTGGTATGCATTTTCTATGCATCAAAAGGCATTTTCCGAGGCTCACGATTTTTTTATTTGTACTAAGGTTCGTGCAAGGTTTAAAGTAAATATTTTTGATGAAAAATATGGTACACCACTGTTTACTTAACTTTTTAACCTTTTTTGTTTTTTACTTAACCTTTCAAATAATGTATTAACCTATTAAACTGTATTAACCTGTTAAATGTATGTGGTTGTTGGTTCATTGTCAGTTCTTGCCTCCTTTAAAGTAGAAACTTTTTTGTGCAATTTTGATCCATTTTATCAAAATGGCAAATTATTTGAATGCAGAAATGACATATATGCATTTTGTTTATAGTCTTGCTAAATTCATTGCAAAAGCATCTAGAACGTATGCGGAAATGTACCTTCAACAAATGTCACCTCATCATACTCTATATATGCACGCTTTTATTAAAGACTACGAGAAACTGGAACTTTTCAACCAAGAAAGCATGATTGTGGTCGCCAACGCGATATTAGAATACCGAAATTGGAAGAAGCAGTCTGCAGCTGTCAATCATATAACAGTATGGACTATTTTAAAGGATCAGTTATTATATCCATATCACAAACAATGAGTCCAGGCTCTATTACCACGAGATTTTCCTAGGCATTTTGAATTTTCTCGTTGGATGTTAGAAGCCATTGAGCAAAACCCTCAGTTTTTAAAGCAGATTCTGTTTACCGACGAAGTTAATTTTTCCAGAGAGGCAATCATTAACTACCATAATAACCACATTTGGGCAGATGAAAATCCCCATGCCACAGTTGAAGCTCATCACCAACAACAATTTTCTTTAAATGTATGAGTTGGAATCATTGGAGACCACCTTATTGCCCGACATTTTCTACCACAGAGATTGAATGGCGAAACGTACACTCGTTCTCTCCAACACATACTTCCAGGACTTCTTGAGGCAGTACCCCTAGATGTTAGAAGAGTAATGTGGTTTATGCACGATGGGGCTCCTGTCCATTTTAGTTTATTAGCACGTTGTTGTTTAGACGAAACATATCCAAATCGTTGGATAGGCCGAGGCGGTCCTCAGTTTTGGCCACCTCGGTCACCAGATATGAATCCACTAGATTTTACCACATAAGGTCATTTAAAACACGGGTTTGTGGAGCAGAGATCATGTGTCACAAACCTGAGCTGTCTTTCTGAATATGTGTGTCAGGCGCTTAATGCTAGAGGTCAGGTAGATGTCCTTTACATGGACTTTCAGAAGGCGTTTGATCAGGTAGATCTCAAAATTTTATTAAAAAAACTGGATTATCTGGGCTGTTCCACAGGTCTGTTAAGTTTTCTTTCCTCGTATCTCAATGGGCGTAGGCAGTTTGTCGAGATCGACGGCTTTCGTTTCTTCTCAATATATAGTGAAATCTGGAGTTCCCCAGGGAGCAAATTTGGGTCCTTTGTTGTTTATATTGTTTATTAACGATCTCGCATCAATCATCTCTTGTTATAAATTGCTTTTTGCCGACGATCTGAAAATTTACACTAAAATTAACTATTTAGCCGACTGCCAACATCTTCAAGAAGTATTAAATAGTATTAATAGCTGGTGTCAGAATAACAGACTTTTTCTTAATGTATCAAAATGTTTTCTTGTTTCCTATTGTAGAAATAAAACTTCTATACAATATGATTACCATATACAGAATCTTCCTTTAACAAGATGCCATGAAATCAAGGATTTGGGTGTAACGTTTGATGAAAATTTTGACTTTAAAAGCCACATTCAGAATATTGTACTATCATCATCCAGGTCTTTGGGGTTTATTATTAGAAATTGTCGTAATTTTAACGATACCAGCGTGGTACTATTATTATATCAATCTTTTGTACGCTCAAGACTCGAGTATGCGTCACTTATATGGCATCCAATATATGAAACTGAAATCAAAAACGTTGAATATATACAACGCAGGTTTATAAAGTATTTGCACTATAGGGAAGATGGCGTTTATCCAGCCAGAGGCACTTGCCAAAATGTCATGCTTGGACGGTTCAATATGAAAACCTTACTCGATCGTCGTGTGACAACGGCTATAACTTTCTTATATAAGCTAGTAAACAACAAAATAGACTGCATTTCACTCTTAAATCAGATTCGGTACATTGTCCCAAGGATAAACTCCAGAAATTCTCGCACTTTTTATTGCAACAGAGCATTAAATAATATTTTCAAGAGAGCTCCGATTTTTTACATATGTAATTTGTTTAATACGCTTTGTAACTACAACATAGATCTATTTGTTGATACGCTATCTTCTGTGCTGAGGCTACTCAATCAATAACCTAGTATTACAACCTGTAAGTACCTGTCTAATGCTGTTTGTTATTTAGAAGTGTGGCATAAAGGTTTGTTGAGTTCTTTTTTTTTTTTTTATTTTTCTTTTCTTTTTGTTTATTCTTTAAATTAGTTTTAACTGTTTTACTTTACTACTTTGTTTTTTTTGCATTTAATTTTTATTCTGTTATTATTGTTTTGATTTGTATTTTTTTTTCTGCATTTCCTGTAAGTGGGTGACCGTTGGAAATAAAGACTTATTTATTTATTTATTTATTTATAAAACCTTTGGTGTATAGGATTCGAAATTATTAATAGGAAATCGAATTGTTAATTCATGTGCCGTAATTTAAAATTCTCCCGGAATTTTTTATCGGATTCGTCGACAAATGCGGCGACGTATGGACTCTTGCATAATGGCAGAGGCTGGTCATTTTCAAAATTTTTTATAATTATTTAATTTCCTTTTCTTTCATTTGGTTTAAAACAAACTAAATAGTATCACATCTAAACCTCAATAATAAGCACATAATACATTTAGGTAGATGGGTTTTATTTTTTAATGGAATACGCAACCTCGGACATAAGAACGTTAACAGATCAAATTTGCTCAGAAATAAATAAGAATTACCAAAACCAAAAATTAAAAAGTTGCGTACCATATCTTCCATCAAAAATATGTAGTTTAAACCTTACACAAACGTCACTGGTACAAGTATAAAAAATTGGTGACCCTCAGAAAATGCCTTTTGATGCATACCAAATTTTATTAAAATATCTACAAGAGTTTTACAGGTATTATAAAAAAAACACACATAATTTTCTTCAATCTTTACCATCCGGTATCTCAAAAGTTAGGACTTTTAGGACAAGCGTTCATATAAAGTTTTTTTCTTAAAATTTACCCAGAAAGAATCAGCCCTCTGAATTTTTTTCGCATCTATTTATTTACACCCTGTATATCTTTGAACCCTGTCAATCAATGCTTTATTATCATAAATTTAAAAATTTTGTCGACAAAGCTATTATTTAAATAAATCATACAAACAAAATATACACAAAGACAAAACAAAAAATACAAATATATAAAAATAAAAAATACAACAAAACATACAAAAAACTTAACAATTTTATAAATTGTTTAGGTCACATTTCCTTAAAATCTATAAAATATATATACATTCACTTGTATACAAAGTCGGCAAAAGGCTGTTGTTTACAAAAACGTTATTAGCAAACCACTAATTTGTTTACATAATATACGAATATTATTTATGTACATTATCATAACAACATAAACAAATTTACCAGTGTTTAGGAAGCGCGTGCTTAAAATTACATAACATTAATTATTAAAAAAAGTCGGTTACTGTGTATAAGGTTCTCTCCAGCAAGTATGATTTCAGAGCTTTCCGAAATTTGGAAAAAGTTGTTATTGATTTGATTTCAAATGGGAGATGATTGTGCATTTTTTTTGCATTGTAAAGAATGGATCGTTTAACTAGTTCTGATCGTGGGGTTGGTAGATAAAGATCGTACTCTGCGTTTCTAAGAGGATAATTGTGAGATGGCCTTTCTGACATATCTGATAAGTGCTTGCGGATTAGGCAGACGGATTCAAATATAAATAAGGAAGAAAGAGTTAGTATTTTAAATTTTTTAAAATATTCCTGGCAGTGAGTTCTGTAATTTAGTCTTAATGAATAGCGTATAGCTCTCTTTTGTAGCTTAAATATGCGTTCAAATTGAGTAACAACTGCACAAACGCACCACACGTACCCCAAAACGGAAGGGCATATCGGAGGTGCCACTCAAACAGGGCATAATAAACTGTTATAGCCGTTGCCAAACTTAGCTCCCTGGATACTGATCTCAGAGCAAAACATGCAGAACTTAATTTTTTGGATAAGTAATCGATGTGGATATCCCATTTTAAAGAGTTGTCTACTATCAGTCCCAAGAACTTTACGGAATCAACGACCTCCATTCTGTTGTTATTAATTACAAAAGGTTGCAACGCACCGCTAAATGATAATACTCTAGTTTTTGAGACGTTAAGGCACAAGAGATTTGAATCGCACCACGATTTAATGGTGACTAGGTCACGAGATATGGTTCTACGAAGACCCCACCATATTTAAGTTGCTCCAGGAAAAACTAGTATCGTCCGCAAAGATACAAATTTTACTATTTATGTCCAGATTAGCAATATCATTTATAAATAGCATATACGACGCTTAACCCTCTATATATCATAATTTCAAATACTGTGCAAAATTGAGTTTTTACTTACCAGGTCTGACACGTCCCGCTCTACCCTTCCTCTGTTCCAAATTGGTCCTCGAGGCCCAAACTGTCGCGTAACTGGTCATATTATTATGCGACGTAAACATTTTCATTTTGGCCTTGCAACTGTCCACCACGAACACCACGTCATCGATGGTAATCGACGTTTCCGCGATATTCGTTGCCAGAATAACCTTCGTCACGTTAGGCGGCACTGGCAAAAACACTTTGCGCTGATCCTCCCGGGGAATCTGCGAGTGCAACGGCAAAATGCAGTACTCCGAACCGCCGAACACCGGATGGCTCTGCAGGTGTTTCATCATGGCGAAAATCAAATTCCAACCGGGTAAAAAGACCAAAACCGCTCCAGGAATATCCTGTTTTTTCACGTAAGTCAAGATCGCCTCCATCAGTTCGAAGCTGATTTCTTTCTCGTTTAGGCGGGCCATCGCGTTCCTCGTTTGTACCGAATATTTCGGGTCGATGCAAGTGTTTAGGTTCTCTTCGGTGTCGTCCGCGACCGTGTCCTCGTCCCCTTCGTCGTCTTTTTTGCCCTTGTTCTTCTTTTTCGTATCCAGCGGGGGCACAAACCCGGTCAGCTCGATACAATCCTCTAAAAAGTACTGCTGCACGGGAAAAGCGCGTCCCTCGATCTCCAACACGGGGCAATTGTTAAAATACTTGGAAAACAACGTGGTGTCTATGGTGGCGCTCATAAGGATCACCCTCAGGTCCGGATAGGTGTGAATCATGTCCCTCAGCACCACCATGATGAAGTCACTGTTTACGTCACGCTCGTGGATTTCGTCTACGATCACGTGGCTTACACCACGCAGGCCGTTTTCTAGTTTCTTTAGTAAAACGCCGACGGTGCAGAAGAGTACCGAGCCGTAGGGTCTGGGCAGGACCGACTCGAAACGTACCGAGTACCTAAAGTAAATAAATTAAATCATCTAGATGGCGCTCGGTTGGAGAGAACGTAGGAGTGATTTTCGCTCTCCAGACAGTACCCTCCGAAAATTATTTCTGAAGTTGTTTGTCTATAAACCGATAGCGGTAAAGCAGTTTCCGCAAAAAAATGTTTTTTTCAACAAGTAATATGAGAGAAATGAAATTCATTGTTTAACCCTAGCCGCCCCAAAATAATATTTTTTTTTGGATCCCAGAACCGGGTCAAGATTGACTATTTTTTTTGTGAAATTTTTATTTAAAAAAATATGGGAATCATAATATAAATCAGATTGGCGAAAGAAAGAATTCCAATTGTCGACAAGTGCAAAAGTTTGGGCCTTGTAATGGATAAAAGCCTTCGATATAAACATCACGTCTCTTGTCATCAAGGAACATCTCGTTTTAAAATTCAAATTCAAATTCAAAAACTTTTTATTTATCCCAAAATAAATTACACTTCATTTTTAAATATAACAATAATCTCGGTTGATGATAAATAAAGGACTACCCTGCGATTAATAAACCGATTCACAAGTCTGGAACTTATTTTCAGAAATGTGTAGAGCGCCCCAAAAACTAAAACCTATAAAAAACTAAAAAAAACTAAAACCTAAAGAAAAAAAAAATCACTATTTATACTTAACAATAAAAATAATAATTTTCAGTTTATGACAATAATTTTGGTATCCGGTCAAGCACAAGAACCCCCCATAGGTCACTAGGAGAATAGCACTAATAATTCATTATTATTTATAAATTGGACTGACAGAGAACCCACAGATCTAACCACAAATAGTCAGATAATTTTAACATTTTCAACATTTTCTCACATTTTCATTAAATTGTACGTTGCTCTTGCAAAAGTTTATTTTTAATGTGTTTTGAAAATGTAGATATTGCTAAAGTTTTTTTTTTTCAATTGGAATATTGTTCCATATTTGAGGTGCAACAAAAGCAAAGGATTTTTGGAAATTTGCAGAACGGTGTTGCGGTACAAGAAAATTGCCAGTATAGCGAGTTTGGTGATGGTGATCTCTAGATATGAAAAGTTGATATAAATATGGCGGTTGCTTGGATTTTAAAACTCTATAAATAAAATTGGTTAAATGTAGCGTACATCGATTAGCCATAGATAATATTGAGTGTTTATTTAAGTGTGGAGTAATATGATCTCTATACAAAATATTATATGAAAATCGCAAACACGCATTTTGCAACTTCTGAATAGATTTAGAAATTCTGTTAGTCAAAGAGCTGTGATAAATGATGTCACCATAATCCAACAAGAGAGTTACATAAATAGTATTTTGTTGTTGAGGGTAAAAATCTGTCTACTTGATATATTTTCTTCAATCTTAAATAGGCAATGCAAAGTTTCTTTTTTATATGCGTTTCGAAAGTTAATCTTGTGTCAAGGTAAACACCTAAATTCTTGACTTCTGTGACAACAGGCAACCTTTCATTATCTATCATAATATTTAAATGTTAATTAATATTTGCTATTCTGGCTTTGTTCTCTCCCAACAATATTACACATGATTTTGCAGCATTTAGCTTAAGATTATGATTATTTGCAAAACTTTGAATTTTTTTTAGGTCATCATTAAGATTTTTCTGAAAATGCTGCAATAGATCTTGATTAAATGAAATGTACAATTGGAAATCATCAGCAAACTGCTGTATTTTGGAATTTATAACCTCTTTGTTCATATCTGCAACGTATAATGAAAACAATAATGGCCCTAATATCGACCCCTGTGGGACGCCCGTTGTCACCGGTATGTAATCAGATTTAATTTTGTTGGGCCCATTATAAAGAAGTGTACTCTGAACACGCCCGACTAGATAAGACAGCTTCCTGAGAAAAACCAAAATGGTGAAGCTTAGCCAACAACATCCGGTGACACAGTGTGTCAAAGGCCTTACTGAAGTCTAATAGGCAGAGGCACGTGATTTCTTTCCGATCCTGATCAAGCCTTACATCATTCACCAAGTTAATTAGGCAGGTACTAGTGCTAAAATTTTTTCTAAATCCAGATTGGCTAGGCGGAATTATTTTTTTAGATTCGACAAATGAAACAATCTGTTGATAAATGTGCTTTTCCAAAATTTTTGATATAGCCGGCAAAATACTTATCGGTCGAAGATCTTTAAAGTCTCCTGTAAAATGTATTTTTACTGGCACTATTTAATTACTGTGATGTGGTTTCTGGCTGGTGTCTTGATTATGAGGATAAGGGTAGACGGCGAAAGCTCTTAAAACTCTTAAATTCGACTATACTCTATTTCAGAAGTGTGTAGAGCAATAAAACCTCATTAGGTATGCAAAAGTGGTACCTGGTGATCCACCAATATTTTATGCCACTACCTTAGTTGGGTATTAGTTTCAATGTAAAATTCTTTCTTTTCGTTGATTGCAGGTAGTGCCACCCGGTTTTGGGTCAATTTATGAGTTTTGCCCATTGTTACCCACTGATAAACATTGAAAACGGTTCGCCAAAGGCGTGCAACTGGGACTTGTTTTTTACCTTATAATTAATGTACTTAAATGCTATTTTATTTTAGAAAGTTACTTTTGTTTAAATGGAATAATATATTTTTTTCACAAATTTATTGAACATAATATGTAGAGTAAAACAGTTGAAAATGTCACTTTTGGATCTGGCACTTTTTGAACAGTGTATAACAATTTTAAATTATAATAGATTGTAGTCTTCTTCGTCATCTGACGAACTGTCATCACCTCTTGACATTATAATTAAAGGATCGACTGTCTGATCGATGAGGTTGTCAAGATCCCACATTTTGTCCTCTTGCTTAATTACATGCTGGACTGCTTTTCGCCAATTCTCTGGTGTCGCTTCCGTAATGGCTTGATCAAACAGTAGCTTAACATCTTTCATTTTAAAAGTCGTGTTTTGTCTTGCTACAAATCCTTTTACCTGCGCCCATATCAGTTCTATAGGATTTAGTTCGCAATGATATGGCGGTAAGCGCAGTACAGTTATATTATATTTTTCGGCTATATCTTCCACGGCGTATTTCATGAAACGAGTTTTGTGTAAGTTTGCTATTGCCAGCAGTTCTTTTTTTATCAAATTTGCTTCAAACGCAATACCTTTTGCAGTCAGCCAATCGATAATTTCTTGCTTTCTCCAACTTGAAGTTGGCGTCTTCTCTATTCGCCGTGAATGATAGCTTGCGTTATCCATAACCACCACCGAATTAGCCGGAAGAAATTTTATCATTTCACCAAAATAGTCCTCGAAAACGTCTGAGTTCATGTCTTCATGGTACTCTCCTGTGCGAGTCGACTCAAAGGTTAGCAGACCTTCTTTTAAAAATCCCTCTTCGCTCCCAATATGTGTGATTATAAGTCTTTTTCCTTTTCCCGAAGGTACTTTAATACCCGTAGACAGGCCTTCTATGAAAGCTTGGCGAGCACTGGTTATATTTTTGTCTTGCCACATTTTTTGGACTATATAACCTTCGTTAATCCACGTCTCATCAAGATAAAAAACTTTCTTTTGCTCCCTGCGGTACTGCTTGATACTTCTCAAGTATTGTCGTCTCCAACAAACAATTTCGTCGCTCTCCAGTAAAAGTGCTTTGCGGTTATGCTTTTCCCAGGCAAAATCCATATTTTTTAAAGTTTTCCATAAAAGTTTTCTACTTATCAATGGAATACTCTCATCTCGGCCAAGCTCCATTAAAATTTTGTCTAGGGTGGGTATTTCCTTTTTAAAATAAAAAGAGTGAACTTTTCTTCGAATTATACATTTAGCATTTTCATCAAGGACTTTTGTCGGTCGTCCTGGCTTTTGCTTGGGAGATTCCACTTGACCTGCTACTTTTCTTTCCCGCAACTTTCCAAGTCCACTCATTCGAGAACATTTTTCAACAATTTCTTGCACAGTAAAACTAGGGTAATCGTGTTTTATGCAATCATGTACATTTAAAATAATCACTCAGCGATAGTGGAGAATTTTTAGAACATCTTTTCGTTGGACTGAATACCTCCATTTTTTAAATATTGGGATAATAATATTGTGATTACACTACAGCGTAGCAGTGACTACTAACGTTTAAAATATGATTTAAAAGTATTTATAGTCTGTATATATTACCTGACCCCATTTTTGCATGTTACAAAGCGTTAAAAGATAGGTACCTATACAAAAGGATTAAAAGTATTTATTTAGTATTTAATCTCTTTCAAAATAAAGGCATTTAATCCGTGAAAATTAAATTCATAAATATTATAAGTACCTGCGCCTATCAACTACCACGAAATGTAGCCAAACAAAACGGAATTCCCCAGTTTATTGCTCTATACACTTCTGAAATAGAGTATAATAATTGTATAAACTTCAAGAATTTGGATGGCTTAATATGGAAAATCGAAGAATTGAACGATTTAAACGACTCCTTTAATTTAGACGGTAATTATCATTAACAGAGTATAAATTGAGAACTATGATTCTCTTTGGTATAGGGATTAAACTTTTCTTTTAATTGTTTTTTGATAATGACTTGGCTTGCTGTACTAATGACTTTGCTGCTAGGTAATCGCCAGTGATAGTGACTTTTATGTAAATTAAAATGAGGTTATGTGCTTATTGCATTATAGATTGTTAGATTTTAAATTTCGAACTTCTTCAAATTCTTTTAAAAGAGAAGCTATTTAATTATTGGCACAACTCTCAAATTATCTGTCTTTTATTTGTATACTTTTGGCTACTACTGTTTGTAAACTGTTATTTTGGCAAATAAAGAATATTTATTATTGTTAAAGAGGAAACCGTCTAAAAAAATCTTATTTGCTGTGGGATACAAGATATTTCATTGAATTACGCACGCAAGACCTTCGTTTGCCAGACATTAAACTGTCAATAAACGTTTTTTCCTTTGAAATTAATAATTTTAATGGATAATAGTGAACCTACCCAACGGCTTCTCCCAGCTCCTCCGCCCTTTCGTTAGCCACACGTTCGGACACGGAAACGGCCGAAATCCTACGGGGCTGCGTGACCACGATACTGCACCAAGCGCCTTGTCCCGACATTATATAATCCTCCAGTATAAACTGACATATTTGGGTTGTTTTACCTTGAAAAAAAAAATCTAATAAGCACCGATATCCAGACACTTCCCGCACAATAACATACCACATCCGGTGTTGCCCCTGATAATAATCACCGGATTATCGTTAATGGCCTCCATAAGTTTCCCTTTGATGTTGAACACCGGCAACTTTTGTCGGTCCTCGATGTTCTTTTGCAATCTCTGATCGGTGGTCAGTTTCAGTTTGGCCTGCTCGTGCATATGCTCGCTTATCTGTTCCATCGTCGCTGTGGCCAAAAATCCTTCGTCGATATTACAACCGGTCCAGGGATTCCAGTTTTGTTGGGGCGGGGACCACGGTACCACCCCGGCTTGAGACGGTGGAGCGGGATGAAAATCGTCCAGCACGTGGGTGGAAAGTAACGAGACCGGTTCGGATCCCTCTTGTTTTACCGCGGTCGGGTTTACTTTTAGGTCGTTTAAGACCTCTTTTACTTGGTTTCTTAGTTCGGGGGATATGGCCACTTCGAAGGGGGGCATTTCGGCGGCGTTTTTCTGCTTTTTTAGTGTACCTAGGGAGTTTTTTTTTCTTAATATTGTGACAGTTTATAGTGAAATGTGATTTTCATATAATATTGAGAGAATTTCAAGTAGGTGGCAACATAACAGCCCCCCTACTTTTTCACGTCACCTACTCCCTTTTAAGGTTAGTGCTAAAATTAGATTATTTATTGCAAATGTTTGGTTTTTAGCAAAGGCTTTTCAGTCTTTCCAAAGTTTATTGATGACTCTTTTAAAAGTAAATCTCATTTTGCTAAGTAAAAATGGCTAGATATAGAGATCAAACATTTATATAGTAAACAAGGTATTTTAGGGTTAGAAGCATACACACTTTTTTAAAAACTCACTTTTAGTTAAACTGATTTAGTGTAGAAGTAGAATAGCAAGCATGGCATGATTTTCAAAGAAACATGTTTGAGGTTATTATAACTATGTTTCCTCTTCGGATAAATTCAAATTACCATTTTCAAACCCAGCCATTCCAAAATTATAATGTTTACCAAAAATCCATAAACCTGGCAATACCATAAGATGAATTGCCTCCACAACATTTCAAAGTTTTTGGCAAAGTAATTTGAGACATTGAAATTATCTTGAATGAATGTTTTTCAGTCAAAAACAGTTTATAGTCTAATTTTAAATAAAGATTCATTTTTTATTTCTTTTGGTGTATCTTCCTTGTTCCCAAGCATTCATATACCAGAAACTTTAGAATATCTGATTGAACTTTTTAAAAGTAATTGTTTCCAAGTAATAATTATATGATAATATGAAACATGAGTCTTTTAAAAATGATCTTAAAAAATGGATGTAAAAAATAAGAAAGATCAAAATTCCATAATTTGGTGAATAATTCTTGAAATGTATTATTCCCTCAAGTTATAAAGTTTTAAATAAAATGTTAGACTTTTTTAATGTATTAATGTTACTATTAAAGTGTCAAAATGATGTCAAAAGCTTGACAAAAAACTTTCAAATGTGACTACAATATTGAACAGTGTCCTATTCCCAAATGTGGCTGTTTTACTGAAATGTGACTTGTCAAGAATTTCACAAACAAGTGGCAGTTTATGTGAGTACCCGTTTTATTGCCCTTTGATATTGATGTAATTTCTAGATATCTTCATATTGGCAAATAAACGTATATTTGTTTATTATTTATTAATAAAACTTGGCAAGTCACAAAATATTTTTCAATACAATTCATATTATGAACTTGATATGTGCCTCTCTCCCTTTCTAGCAGAGCTCTTCATGAACCATTCTGAGTTAACTGCAAAAAATGCATTTCGATATTTTTCCACAAGTTTAGTTAAGATATCGTGATAATGTGTTTGTCGTGGTCGACAAGAGCAAATGCAAAATTGATAATCTTGTAGAATAACTCAATAAAATCAAATATCCAATTTCCATCCTCAGATACTCTTGCCGTCGGTTGGAATTTGATAATGATTGAAAAGAAATTAAAGAATATGAAGAGTGTAAATTGAATAAATCCAATTATGCCTGATGTTTCCATAATATTGGACTCACATGATAAAACTTTGTTAACTGAATCATAAACAAATGTTTGTTCATAGAAGGTAATAACTATACCATTATAGCTCTTTTAAACATTCAGTCTCTATGATTCAAAACTGACGAAGTATTTATATTTCTAGAATCACTTAACTCTCCTAGTATTGTGACTCCGGTTGAGCATTGACTATGATTTGATAGATTAAGTACAATTCATGGTGATACTTTAATTATGATAGAACAATATTTGCAAGATATATTTAAAGGTGAAAAAGTTGATGGCTTTAATTTTTTTTTTTAAAGGAAAAAGTATTTCGAGTTTTCTATTGCGTTTTTTTAAATAAATAAATTTTATGTAATTTCTTCTTTTTAATGTAATATCTTAATTAAAGAGTATTCACCTGCAACAAATTTTTCCTAAATTTTATACAGGGTCAAAGAAACGTATAAGTTAAATAAAATACGTTTTTATGAAGTGTTATTTAATTTAATAGACCTACTTGGCATTCCTCCTACATTAGATTGCCTATCCGTAAGCCTGAACAAATGTAGAGGCTGCTAGAGCCTTACAGAGCATTTTGCTGAAAGATTTTAGCCAAATTTAGGTTTGCAATTCACATCTTTTCATTGCTAGTATTTTATTTACATGTGTTTAAATTAGGATAAATTATAATTGTTTTGTGGTACAATTGTTAATTTTATGCGCCTTCACTATGATTGTTTTTCTGTTTTATATGGCTGGCTGTTTTTATAGGGCCAACAAGAAGATCAACTAATTTCAGATTTAAAAAACACGTAGCTCGTAATAAAATACACATAGTACACGTAGTAAAATATAGAAATACACGTAGTAAGATATAAGTACACGTAGTAAAATATAGAGAATAATATTAAATAAGAGTCAGGGTTGGTCTAACATGTTTTAAATACTTGCCAATTTGTAGGAATAGACAACTTAAAATTACTTAAACCAGTTAATAACGATCGAAAATTAGATGCTTAGGAAAGTCTAGGAATATTGGCTTTGATAGGGGGGAATATGTCATTGCGGCATCCTGTGATCTCTCGAAGGCATTTGATTGTGTCATAAGACATTGCTACAAAAGATTGAGTACTATGGGGTTAGAGCATTTCAAGAGCGTGTTTAGATTCCTATTTATAGATGAAGCCACAATTTATTGAAATTAATGACAAAAAATCCTTAATAATATTTCATCAAGTGCACCCCAAGGGTCAATACTTGAACCTCTTTTATTTATCCTATACTCACATGATTTTTGTCTCGGAATAAATATCGGAAAATATATCCAATTTGCTGATGAGACAACTTATTATAACTCACATAAGAACATGCTCAAACCGAGAACCTTGAGTCAAGCATTTTAGCAGGGAGCTGGTGTGACCCAAATTCTCTGTCTCTAAATTTAAATTAAAATTGTAAATATTGAATTCAGCTTAAAGAAACAATCAACAGACATTAGGTACATGGAAACTAAATTTACTGGCATTAACTGTTTTTAAACAACACAAGAAAGCAGTAAGGATACTATCCAGAATAAACCAATGTGAGTCTTGTCATTCTCAATTTAAGAACCTAAAAATACTACCCCTCCCTGCAATATATATCCAAGAGGCTCCTATGTATGCTAAAGAGAACTTAATGGCCTTGACACATTCGATCAATTAACTCTTATAATACAAGAAATAAAAATCCAATTAATTATACCACAACATAGACCCTCTTTAACCCAAAAAAACTTTAAAGTCCCATCTATTAAGTTGTTTAATTGTCTTCCAGAAAAGGTAAAGGCCCTAATATCTAACAAGTTTAAATTCACAATTCAAACACTATTGCATCATATAAGTCCTCATGAGACCCGTGTGTTCTTGTCCATGAGCCTTGTGTAGTTAAAAGTTTAAAAACTAGATTTTATCTTTTTATAAGTTGAATATTTTTAAGATGTGTATTATGTGTGTGTATTTTTTTTTAAATCTAATAATGTTACTTTTTATTTTTGTAGGTAACAATTATTCTTCTTATCATTGACAATGCTTAAAATAAATTGTGTGATTTTGTCTAAAATGCAATATGCACAAATTTTAAACTCATGAAGGTATTCATAATATCAACACACGCTTTAGAGAGAACATAGCCCCGAATTATCGTAGACTGGAGAGATGGCCCATCATGTATACATTTCTTTAACAAATTACTCCTAATAATTCGACAAATGCCCGTATCTAAATTTAAAATAAAAGTCAAAGAACTTCTATTGCTTGGAGCATATTATTCCCAGGATTATGTTAGTGCTTCCTCTTTCCTGTGTTTTGTAATTTCATATTTTTTATTTAAAATGATGGAATTCCTAGAACTTAACAACAAGACAAAGTTATTTGTTCTAATACGGTAATATTTTAAGTATTTTATATGTAATGTTTTACATTCTAATATGTGTATTATTATATCAAGTATAGAGCTAAGTTTAACTATGTATTTTATATTTCATCAGATCTGACTTATGTGAATACTTTGTATCCTGACATCAATAAACTGAACTGAACTATATTGTACTTTATATTATTTACACCAATGAATTACCAGAGGTTGTGAGCGACACTGTTCAGTTTGCAGATGATGTGAATGTTACTTTGTCCACTGAGAATGAAGAAAATATGTCCCAAAAACTCTTCAGCACCTTATCACTACTTGAAAATTGGTTTAATAACAATAACCTACTGCTTAATGTGGATAAATCCCAATATATTAAGTTCAACTATAAAAAAATGCTTATTCATCTACCTATAAAGCAGATCTCAAACAAATTGAAACTCTGGATTATGTAACTTTTCTGGGGATCAGGTTAGACCATAGGTTGGATTGGACACATCACATTGACTCTCTTGCGAGCAAAATAGACTGTTACTGCTATGCAATAAAAATAATTTCCATGCATGTAAGTGCAGAAACATCAAAAATAGCATACCATGCCTATGTACACTCTCGTCTAAAATATGGAGTCATATTCTGGGGTGACAGCTCGAAGGCAGGTAGGATCTTTGTTGTTGTTGTGTTGATTTTGATTTTTTGTGTGATGTCGCTGAATGTGTTTTTGTATTTTTAAGTTTCAACTATTATGATCTGTAATTTGAAATATTGGTACTGGTTGTAGAGCACATTTTTTTAATGTTATATTTTTTACATTTTTTTAGAGTGCGCCTAAACAGTATCTGGTCTGCGTACCAGAATACTGACGTAACACGGCCTTTTATTTTTCATAGACATTGTGTATTTCTTAATTTTTATATTATACTTTGTACTTGTTTATGAAAAGTAATAAATTTTGTTTATTATTATTATTAAATACCTACATTGATATTATACTTGGTTCCTCAATTGCCATTGTGTCGTGTGTGTGTGTGCTTTTTTAATTGTATAGTATTTAAAATTAGTGTTAGTTAAATTACTTAAATTTATTAAATTAAGTTTTATTTTAGCAAATTTTATTACTAAAATACTGTGTAAGCAATCTAAGTTTTAAGTTTTATGTTAATTTTAATTTAGTTTATAATCTTAATTTTTTTCCTTCTTTTGATACACCCTACACCTATTATCGGTTATTGTTCTTTTGGATTAATAAAGATTTTGGATGAATTTTGTACAATTGTTGCTGTATTTTTTGCAGAATAAAGTTCCTTCCTTCAATGTTCAAAAGTCTTAATAAGGATAAAGATCCAATCCCCTATAATTAATTGTACAGTTTGGTTAGTGTTAAAACTTTGTTCAGCCATGTTTCATTGGATTTTTCGCTCTATTAGTTAAATATTTAGTATAAAAGGCCACTTATAAGTAGTTTTTTCAAGAATAACATAAAGAGTTTTAGTTATTGGTAAAACTGTTTTGCAATTCTAATCTAAGAATACTCAATTATTTGCACTAATATGGCTCTTATTATATTGGGTTTAATACTGTTAAGACAATAAATAAATAAACATATTCAATACCTGAAAAGGCCTCAATAACTCCCAAATGGAACAGCTGCCTGACCACCGATAGGGCACAACTTTTACTGGCCGTTTGTTTATTCGACCCTCCGTCCCTTCCATGGATGATTCGACCCAGTTGCTTCACATAAAAACTTATTTCTGCCACAAAAGATCTATAAAATGAGACATATTCAAATAAGCAATAATTTCCTTAAAGTTGTACTTACTTTTATGTTAAATAGGGAGCGAGCCAACTAGGTTCCCTGTGTAAAGAGCTAAAAAAGCCAAGAACTGTTTTTTTACTATTTCAGTGTTATTGAAATAAAAAAAACACATCTCCTCAAATCGTGAAATGTGTCATTCTTATGACAATAATCTCCTGGAAAACATTTTAAATAGTGGTGATATTTAAGACTCCCGAACTGGTTGGAGTGTCTTAAATATCAAATTATTAAATAATATATAGTGTAGTTCTTGGTTTCTTTGAGCCACAGAAGAACCTGATTGGCCCAAAACAAAATGTTTATTAGCCTAATACTTCAGTGGTGCCCACTAAAGTACTAAACCCAAATAATAAAAAAAAGTGGTCAAAAATGCAGCTTAACTTAATAAAGTGCTTTTCTGTCCAAATAAACAATAAAACAAGGTATGGTGGTTACTATTAACCCGCCTTTATAACCACAACGAACCTATTATGATCCGGTCCTACTTGCGTATATTTATAATCAGTGTTAATCTTATTGGACTGCATGAACTGATGCAATTTCGATTTGGCATTCTCCACGGTCCAGTTTCCGTGAATGGCCGCGTTTACATCCAAATCTTCGGCTTCTTCCATGCGTTTTTGTTCCTGGGCGCGGTCCATGTAGTGCCAGTTGTCCTCTTGGGCACCTCTGGGTCGGTAGGCCTCCCCAAACTTCGAGGGGCCCATGCCTTCGCTAAATACCTGATGTTGGGGCTTTTCGGTGGGGATCTCTTGTGGTGGAGCCTCAACTAAAGGATTAGAGACGATTTTTGTATGTAATTTATTGAATGTTTAACTAAATCAAATTAAATATTCACTAATACATAACACAGTATGTGTTTGTACAAGACAAGATGTAATAAGTCTAATGGCTAGAGATAAATATGAAACATTATAAATTTAAATTATTACTCATTAGAATCTAAACACAATTCTTTATTTTTTATTTATGGGGTCAACCCCATTAAAAAACTAAAGAGATTCAAACACAAAATAATATTTTAGCCTAACACCCAATTTAACACTCAACATAACAAAAATAATACAGTCAATAAGAAGCATTGGGAGTACATGGATTATATCTGAAGTGGATCGATTCATATAACAAGTCAAGCTAAGGGGAGCAACTTCAAGGGAAATTCGAGTGACTTCTGGAGTGCCTTGGGCCAATTTTGTTCCTTTTATATATAAATGAAGTGGTATCTATTTTTAAACACTGTGAATGTCTTTTATATGATGACGATCTAAAATTTTTTCGAACTACTGTTCCTTAGTGCAACTAGATTTAAATATTTTTAATCAATGGTGTGTAGAAAATTTTTTGAACCTTTTAGGAGTTTTGAAAGTTTTACGTATACATTAGATGGATGTTTGCTGGAAAGTGTAGACACTTAATGATTTAGGTGTTATTTTTGACCATCAATTGACTTTTAATGCTCATGTTGATAACATCACCATGAAGGGTTTTAGAATGCTAGGTTTTATTGGGAGACATTGTGATCAAATCAGTGATATTAGAACCATAAAATGTTTATACAATAGTTTAGTTCGTAGTGTTTTAGAATACAACTGTATTGTCTGGTCACCATTTTATAACATACATATTAATCATATAGAAAGAGTTCAAAATAATTTTGCAAATTTTTACTTTATAAACATGGGTTACCTTACTTGTTATAACATTAGATGTCAGCTAGTTGGGCTGCAAAGTTTGGAAATTCGAAGAAATAATGCCAGAATTAATTTTTTGTTTAAATTACTTAACGGTAAAATAGATAGTTCTTATCTTTTAAATAGGATATTATTAAAAGTCCCAAATGGGGTCCTCAAAGGATCCTTTTCTATGAACTATCTCACCGTACCAATTATGGATTTAGAGAGGTAACAGACCAACTAATAAAATTGTATAATACGCACTATAGTTCGTATGATCTATTTACGGGAGAGTCTTGTAATAGTTTTAAAAATAAGGTTATAAGAGGAACAGGGGGATAAGTTAGATAATATATGTAGGTACTTTATTTTCTTGCTTTTTTTGTTTAATTTGTGTATGTTGATTTATAAGCTTATTGCATATTGTTTGTGTTTTTAACATTTACATGTTCCACCTGTTAAGGTGTTTGTAATTGGATATATATAAATAAATTATTGTCAATTTGGTTCTCAAAAATAAAATGAATACTGAGAATCCAATCCAACAATTGACAGAGTGAATATTAAATATATGTTGCTACATTCCAACAAGTAATATAAACTATTAAAACAATAACAAATAACAATCCGTATTAGCCCATTATTTGAATAAAATTAATAATAAATAAAAATACATCAAATCATTTACTATTAATTAAGATCCAACATTAATCAATAGCAATTCACTAATCCACATTAAACAACCAGGTTATAAAGGTACAGGTAAAGTAACGCCCAATATTTCAAGTTCATTAGAATTAATAAATTTAAGTGTCTGTTTAATAGGGGAATGGGATGCATAATTAGTGCTATGAAATGGTATTGAGAATAATCTATTATGCCTAAAATTCCTAGATGGTATATTAAAAGGAGTTCCTGACAGTTTAACTGACCATTCACCAACTTATACAAGACCACCAAATCAGCAAAAACTCTCCTTTGACTCAGTGTTGATAAGTCCAACAACCGCTTATATAATCAAAATCATATAAATTTATTTTGGACCCTTTTGTACAACAATTTGTGTAAAAAAGGGGACCATATCATTGATGCATGTTCCAACTGTGACACAACAAGAGACATATTTACAAATCTCAAAAGAAAATTCCCTGCAAAACAAAGCCTAAACCTTTTAAGGAGTTAAGAACCAGATTAGTTTATGTGTGTTAAAGTTTAGGTGCCCATCAAACCAAAAACCAAGATCCTCAATAATATTACATGACTGAAGAAAAATGACCTCTATATTGTAAAATGAGTCAAACCTTTTATTTTTTATTTTATTTTCATATAAAATACAACAAACAGAACACCTTTGGGAGAACAAACTTTCATACAGAATCATCAGTCAAAGAAAATTAAAACTGCCTTCCAAATATACCTTGAAAGAATAAAAGCCTCCATGTAACAAGTATAATTTAATTTTTCTAAAAAATATTTTGGCTTCAAGATTTCTTATATCAGCTGGAATAACATTAAAGAACTGGACACCATAGTAGTCAAAGCTCAGAGCCTATTCTAATTCTAGAGCCTGTGATAATATTTCTACTATCTCTGGTGTTGTAATGGTGTATATCTAAATAAGATGAATATAAACTATAAGATGTATCAATGTAATGAAATGTAAGAACATACAGGGAGGTCTCTGAAGTACTGTCTACAACAATCCCTATATCCCAGCCCAATCATAGTCCTGATACATCTCCGTTGAAGCTTAAAGATTTCCTGTGCATGGCTAGAATGGCCCCAGTTCAGAATTACATAGCACATATTTGCAGAAAAGTAACCATAGTAGATAGACAAAATAGTGGACAAGGATGTAATAGCCCTTAAAAACCTTATCATGGAAAGTATTCTGCTCAGTCTGCCTGATAGAAGAGATATATGATCTTTCCATGTTAACTTTTCATCTAAAATAACTTTAAAATTTTTTGTAGGAGACCACACCTGGTATATTAGGATTTGAATTTTTTTTTAAGCTAAAGTTTAACTTGTTGGTTTTCGATGCATTTAGGGAAAGTCTCTTGGCTAAAAACACAGAATAAACGATCTTACAGAAGCGAAGGCTTGCGTCGGCTCCTTTGATATCCGTGAACCAGTTTTTTATAAGCCCAACTGACAGATGCACCCGGCGCGGCGCAAATACACTGAGATATCTCGTAAAGTTGTAGTAAACGCATAGACTGAACGAAGTGCTTTTATTTTTAAAATCAAAATGGTTATATTCATATAATACGGGAGCAAACTACAAAATTTAGTTACATTTCAAATAGGATTTTTGTTAAGGCTTATATTGGTCCTTGCTTTTTAGAATAATTATAATAATTATTATTTTTATAAAAATTGTTATTTGACAGTTTTGATACACGATAGAGGTGTAGGTTAGTATACTTTTAATTTGTTTTGGAATGGAATTTTTGTCTTAGTTGTTTTATGATAATGGTAAATAATATTTGCCTTTAGTAAGGCACTAGCTGAGAAAAAGTCTGCTATTTGTGTGATGTTAATATGTTAACAAGATACATATACATATGTACATAGGTAGGTATTTTTAAATTAAATTTTAGCTGGAAGGTTTATATGCAACACATTTAAGAGTAGGTGTCATCGGCTTTTATATATTTATATATAAAAAGATATATGTATGTATTATTATATACATATGTAGGTACCACACATACGTCCATATTTTATAAAGGTATTATACGTAGTATAGTCGCCGTCCATTATGATAGTCTGGAATAAAATATAAGATTTTTAAGGGTTTTACTACTACTATATTATGCACTTGCATGGGTAAACCAGTCCATAAAAAGACAGATAATTGAAAATTAAAGTCATTATTCTTTGTCACATAAAAATACTGTATACCTAAATCAACCTTAATATTTTTATCTATGTACAATGTTATGTACCTGCACATATGCATAGATACATATGGTTTAGGTATATACATATATGTTTATTAAATTAAATAATGTTTATTCTGTATTTATTTGCATGACACGACAAATTAATTAGGGAATATTCTGAACTTTTCAAAGCTTTTAAACAACCGTAATTAATAATGAATAATACATAATAATGTAACTTTTCTATACCTACTTTCTTTTATTATTGTTATTGCTCACCTTCTAATATCCCTAGGAAACGAAAATAAACTTTTCCAGTGATGCTTTTGGCAAAACAATGTGACCCCTATACACACAAAAAGTTGGCATTTTAGTGTTTTTTTTTTTTTTAAGTTTTTAGCACAACACAAATGAAAGAAAAAACAAGCAGAATTAAAAGAGAAAAGAAAACAAACAGAGTTAAACTCCAAAACAAGGTAATGTGTAATACCTACTTAACAAAAATAAAATAAAAAACA
Organism: Anthonomus grandis grandis; assembly: GCF_022605725.1. Lineage (NCBI taxonomy): Eukaryota > Metazoa > Arthropoda > Insecta > Coleoptera > Curculionidae > Anthonomus > Anthonomus grandis. The sequence continues at coordinate 7,434,031 of NC_065558.1, forward strand.
GCAAATTACACAATATTGCAAATATACACACTAACGCTCGTACTAATACACTAATTATGACCCGATATCCCACGTGGGCGACGACAGTTGTACCCGTTAGAATGGGGGTAAATGGGAGGAGCCTGAACAAAAAACCGGTTCGGTAAAAAGGGCTAGCCTTCGCTTCTGTGAGATCACTTATTCTGTGCTAAAAACCATTCATGAATATTTTTATTGCTATTGCCTATCATGTCCAACACAGAAGTGGAGTACCTAGTAACATTTTTAATTTATTAGCAGAAAATAAATAATACACAATTTCCATATAATATGGCATACAATATTTCTCGACCGATTACTAAACTGGCAAAGTCAAGTCAATACTAGCATAAAAATACCCAGTAACAAAAACAAAATTCACACACACTAATTGGTGTAACATCATATTTAAAATATTGTCGCTGCACTTATATCAAGATTAAAAATTTACAATAAGAGGTTGTAATACTTTATACATAAATATGTTTTACACATTGTCAAAAATAGACAATCCGACTTTAATAATGATGATAAAAAAGATATACCCGAACAATCTTTTTTCCTCATATATCTTAAACCAGGTAAGAGATTCATTCAGTATTCAGGTTTTATTACTTATAAAGAATAGTTCAGATGGCTCAAATTGAGCTTCTTTTCCCAAATTATAGAAATACACTATTGCTCACAATTTTAATCAATTAGATGGATTAAAGCATGCAGAGAAAATTTTATAGAACAATTTTTAAACTGGCCTCCCATTTACCACATACAATAAACTCAGTTGATTAATATGATTGAAGTTTCCTCCTTACCTCCACCAGTGAGTACGGGAGCGGCATCTAAATCAAATGGTATGTCAGTGCGAGCAATCAATCCTTGTCTCAACAAATAACTAACGAAATCTCTAGCTGCGTTACTCTGAGCGTCTTTCTTGTTGGTAGAATTCCCCGCTCCTACATAGCTGTGTCCACTGATCCGGACCTCACATAAAAACCTTTGCCTATGCCTCGGCCCTAAAATTACCGGAAATTCTTAATATTGTGAAAAGAATATGATGTAAGGAAAGTGTTACCTGTGGGACGCACTTCGAAATTCGGCTCGATCTTGTTCTTTTGGCAGTATTGATGCAAAAAGGATTTGGCGTCCGACATTGTGATAATTTATAGGTTATGATTTTTTTTTTTGGCGAAATTAAACGTTCGCTTGTGCGGTACAAGCGCCACACGACGCACGGATCGTATATTAAACGTATAAAATACAATTTAGCTTGGAAATTATTAGGAGGATTAATGGAAATACAGGTAATACAAACAGACGAGTCGGCGAAAGTAGAAACGGCTAATGGACGCAACTGTCAGTACTGTCACTGTCAAATGTCAGATGGATAGGCCTGAGAAAATTGGGGCACTGTTGTCAGCTTTCGTTAGAATTCCCTATAAATTATATTTTTTATTTCATATTAAAACGGACTGCAAAAGCAAATAACTAAGAAACTATAGTGAGTTTATTAAAAAATATTTCTTTATCCACCGCATATTAAAAAATAACATCATCTGACATCGATTTTTTTGATTACAATGTCGGCGGTGTTGTAAGGTAACGTACAAATTGTTTATAGTTTATGAAAAGTGGTTAATTATATATGTTTAGGTCAAAATTAAGAACAATATTTGATGAAAAGCGTCGCAATGTGGCAACACTGCACCTTCACGTGATCCAAACTGACACTGACAACTGTCACTTTCTAGAACACTGGCGTCAGTGCTGCCATGTCACATCCAAATTCTTTTAGTCAAGTTAAAAAATATTTCCGTGGTATTACCAAAAAAGGTCATGTAAATATATATTTTTGATTTAGAAAACAGATTATTAAGGCAGTAGTAAAAAAAACTACCAAAAATTTAGGAAAATTAATTGGCAACGCTGTGCACTACACTCAAGTTGGTTGTCGACCATGTTTTTTCACTCTAGCAATGGCGCCATCTATGTGCCGCTGGAGATTCTAAGAATAAAACTACTTGAAGAAAAAAACAATTTATTTAATATTAAAAAATAAGCATAATTTAAATAATCAAACGGATATTAGCGCTTCATATCGGGTACAGAAGAGTCCCACTGAGCCTTATAAAAATTCCCCGCGTAAGCCTTGCCCAGGTTGTACTTCTTAGCGAACCTTTTGATCAAAAAATTCCTTCGCTCAGTATCCAAATTCTCATCGGTTACGTGGATTTTCTCGTTATGTTCGAAAACGATGAAGATGTACCGGTGAAGCCCCGAATGCTTCGGGGGTCTCGAACCAACGTAAGCGGTGATAGTTTCACCGGTAGACAAGTCGTTTCCTTTGATGTTTACCACCAACCAGTGATTAATTTCCCTAAAATCATAAAGTATAAAGAATTTTGGGGAATTACACATTGAAATAGTGAAGCCCATAAACGGGGGCAAACCACTAAGCATAGATCAATATTTCTTAGATTTGAAGGCTCCGTAAACGCCATTAGAACATTGAGAGCGCCCTCTGAAGGTCGAGAAGCAACACTAACCGGATGTGAGATTGGGTTTGTGACGGCGGGAAATTTGATTGTGGCGCCAAATTTGAATTTCGCGTTGGTACCGTCTGCTTAAAATTAGTATAAGATGTGTGGTTCTTTCAAAAATTACAGTAGGCAAATTGAAATTTATTTTTCATATTAAAAAAAGTAGTTTTTTTTTTTAATGAAATCATTATTGCCTTTGGCTTTTTATATATTCTTTTAGGTTTAAATGATTTATTTCTTCCAGGCAGTTGAAAAAGAAAACAAATAAAGCAAGTTGAGATTGTAAAACTCTAGGGAATGGAAAGAACCCAGTTTCAAGTGCCTGGACGATTAAATCATTCTTCCTCTTCTTTTTTCCATATTTTCTTGCACGTTATAAGTCCTTGGGTTTAGATCATGACCCCTATTATTGCCCCGGAATACCCTTTGACGTTATTCACGCCATCTTTGTGGTAGTTTAACGACTACCGACCGTTCAGTCCTCCGTCCGACTAAATAATTAAATCATTCAGTTGAAACGACAAAATCGAGAACCGTTTAGTACTCCATCCGACTTGTGTACTCAACTCTATTAAAGAGTTGAAATTACTGGCAAGTAAATGGATTGAGGGTCTAGGACTGATGAGCGATTTTAGGACTCTGTCTTTCGAATTAAATTATATACGATTTACTAATATTGATTATTAAAAACATTGAAACATATTCTTGGATTTGGTTTTGAGAAAAAACCTATTTAAGCCTAAAAACTACAATATTAACTCATCCACATCTGCCAAGACTTTGTTGAATGGTACTCAAAAAATATTCCAGGAATCCATATAGTATAGAGTCATAATAGTGATTTAAATCTCGTAGATATTAACATTCCAGGAAAAGATTAAATAATTTTTTAAAGTTAATTCCAGGGACCCTTAGTAAATCAAATTCCTGGAATAAAGCCATCAAGTTATCAAAGGATATTAAATTCCAAGGAGAGAATAATACTATAAATGAACAGGAAAAAGATGGAGTATATTTAAAATATTATTCCAGGCACCGCAGTAAATGAGATTCCTGGAATAAAATTCCAATTTATCTAAAGTGTCAAAAATTCTTGGAATTTCTCAATAAGACTATCAAGTTATTAAAGTATATTAAAATTATTCATTAATATTTATGAAATAATCTCTATAATTCCATAATCCTGAAATTCCTCAGACTAGTACTATTATTTAGAATCCTATGCGAATTTTTAAAACTACAATAGGCTAACCATAATTTGGTATTAATATAGGTTCACACGATATGTTTTGGCTTTTTGCACTATCGGAAAATTGTTATTATTATTAAAACGTGGAATAGCTCTTCAATGTATTCTCCAAGACTTTTCGATTTTGATGTGTTTAAGTCCAAATTATGATTTAAAACTATTATAGTTTTTGTAATACTGAGACCATCATATAAAGAAACGTTCCACTACTACTTTCGGTAGAACCTTGAATCTGGTTATACAGTGAGAGCCAAAAGTCCGGAATAAATTCATTTAAAATTCAGGGGTATGTTCAAAAAAAAAACGCTCGGACACGTCGATTTTTATTTTTAACTGCGGGTTTTCTTACTATAATTTTATGTATACAGGGTGGTCCAAAAATAAGTTACGACCATCAACTTCAATTTTTTAAATGGAAATACCTATTTTTTATTTTGTATTCTTAAAGAACAGAAAATTCTAGACATATTTCATGTACAATGTCCTATACCTATCTTTATTTGTTTTTAAGTTATTGACAGTTGAAGATCGGCATATATGCACTTTTGACATGTTATAAAATCCAAACGGTTAGACATAGACAAATGCGGTTTGCATTTTTAATCGAAGCTTTTTTAAAACCATCATAGTAAGTGTCAACAGGTACTGAGAAATTTACGGTTGAATTTATAAAAAAAACATTCAAAATATTAATGTATTCTCTCAAAACGTTGCGTATCATTTCTTGAGGTATTCGTTGATTCTCATTTCTTATATTATTTCTCAATTCTTCTAAATTGTTGGGTTTATTTACATACACTCTATGCTTTAAACAATCCCACAAAAAGAAGTCCAAAGGAGTCAAGTCGGGAGACCTAGCAGGCCACTACAATTGACCCCTTCGCCCAATCCATCGACCCGGAAATACCTCACTTGAATATTGGCGCACGGCTCTGCTGAAGTGTGGCGGCGCGCCATCTTGCTAGAACCAAATTGAAGCTTCTGGAATATTGGGATTATTTGCATTTGGAAACATAAAGCGGGAATCAGTTCGTTCCTTAAGAATTCCAAATAACGTTGACCTGTTAAGGTACCTTCGAAGAAAAATGGACCTATGACTCCATAGCAACCATAGCTTTTAAAAATGAAGCAGAACAACTGCCGTGGCATGATATATATTATACTTATAATATTAATCGCAATACTAAAAAATAATATTACTTACTTAATTAATAAATATGCACATTTTAAAACTACAATATTACAAGAGAAACCTTTTACTCCCTGGATCACGAGCAATATAAAATTTTTAATGAAACTTAGAGATAAGGCACGTCACAAATATTTAAAACAGAAAACCTCCTGGGAATTTAAACTACTACAGACAGCTTCGAAATTTCACTAAAGTAGAAAGAAAACGGCATATTTCAAACAATTTTCCTTAAAAAAAGGTAAAGATTTTTGGAATACCGCTAAAAAAATTAATTTTACAAAAACTAAAAACAATCCTCTACCAGAAACACTAAATAATGCAGTAGACCTAAACTCATTTTTTTCTAACTCCGTGGCTTTTACAAAATCAACCTCAAATGAAAAAATTGACTTCTACAAAAATAATAAACTAAATGTTAATCAGGAAGAGTTTTATATCAATTTAATTGATGAGGAAAAAACTGCGAATATTATAAAAAACATTGGAAGTAATGCAATGGGAGTTAATGAAATTTGTATTAAAGATTTAAATATATGTCTTCCTTATTGTTTGGAGGCTTTAGTTAATATTATTAATAGTTGTATTTTGCAGAAAATTTATCCTAGTGAATGGAAACAAGCTATTCTTATTCCTTTACCTAAAATTTTCCCCCCTGAAGAATTTAAAGACATAAAACCAATAAGCATTTTACCAGTTATATCAAAAATATTAGAACGTCACATTTATAATGAACTCTCTAAATATTTATATAATTTTAAAATAATTCCTGATTGTCAGTCGGGATTTCGAAAATCTTTTAGTACTACAACAAGTCTCATAAGCCTTATTAATGATATTAGAATTAAAGAAGACAAAAAACAGATAACTTGCTTAACCCTACTTGATTTTAGTAAAGCATTCGACACCATTGATCATAAATTACTATTAGCTAAATTACACTATTTTGGGTTGTCAACAAATGCCATTATATTTTTCCAATCTTATCTTGAGCAAAGTATATAGATTTCAATAAGTAGAATCACTTCTTTGACCGCCTCAAAATGCCGCCTTTTTTATAAGCGGTCGTAAATCACTTGTAAACTACGCCGGCACCCCTCGCATGACAGGATACAAGTCCGTCCACACAGTTGACATTAGAAATGCGTTTACGGGGGGCAATAAGGAAAGTATTAAGTTTAATAATATTATTGGGTAAAATCAAGGTTTTTTTATTTTAAAATATTTTGATGAGTTTTGACCCTTATTCATTGTGACACATAAAATAAACAACAACTAGGTAATAGGTAATATATTTATGTATGCATCCAGTCGCCATTTTTTCTTTGCTTTTATTTCTTTTTATAACGCTAATAAAACGCTTAAATTTCAGTCAAAACCTTAGGAACGTTGTTAAGAAAACTAGAATCCCGTAAAAACTCTTTAATCTTAATAAAGGCGTACCTAATATAAAGGGTGTAAACCTAAATGTATACCTTAATTGCCGACTAGTTAAGCTGAATTTATACAGACAAATAGAATAAAATAAGGCCTTATTTGACATTTATGCATTTAAACAGCAAAATAAAATAAAATAAGAAATAAGGAATTACCAATCACATGCCAGGTATATTTCAAGAAATTGACCAATTACATACCAGGTAAATTTTATCTCTTTGTCTTTCAATGGGTTTTCTGACCAAAACGCCGTGCGTACTTTCGTTTTCAAATAAAAATAAAATATTAGTTGCATTTTGGTCAATTTCTTATTTTATTTTGCTGTATAAATGCTTTATGGGGGTTTGTGTAAATTGAACTCTTATTTTAGTCTTATTTTATTCAATCCAGCATTATTATTCTCAATAATAAAAACGTAGGGTTGTACCGATTATCTTTATTTTTTTGATTGACCTGGTTACTTAAGAGGAATCGTTTGGTTCAGACACTTAACTTAGACACCCTTTATTTAATCCTTTACTTGTTTGGGGATTTTTCCAAAATCCACTTTACCTACTATGTAGGTATGTAGAAACCTGGACGTTTATTCTACCTGGAAGTTTATTAGAATGACGTTTATTTCTACCTGGATGTTTACTACCATTTATTATTAAATGGAATATTAATTTGTTGAATCACAGTTGGCTGATCAAAACACATGTAATTAGTGGGAAACTGCAAAAAGGAAAATAATTAAAAAAAAACACTTGATTTATATGTAGGTATTTGATTTATATGTAGGTATATGCATATATTCCTTATTTGTTAATAATCGTAATTGCATTACAATGTAATTGCATTACAATGCACACTTACTATTCTATTACACAGTAAAAAATATTAAATTATAAACAATACATATTTATTTAGAGGAACTATGTACGAGTATAATTTTAAGTCTTATTCTAATCCAAAAAACATTTGTACAATAATTATAAATTTTGCAGTATTTTCAGCTTCGGGTTTTCCTTCTTATTTCCTGTTCTAGTTTTAGTTATTTCTCTATTTGCAAACTTTAGTGTATAATAGATTCTTACTCTTGTAAATAAAGCTAATATATAGTCTAAGGAAAACTGGAACAAGGGTGTGAAAATGGTATTTTTACACATTCTTCTTTTAAATAAATGCCTGCATTATCTTTTACACAAATATTATTAAATTTTTTCGTAAAAACATCCTCTAGTAAGATTATGTATTCATTGAAGCTCTTTGGGGGTACAGTTAATCCCCCAAATCGTCCCTGACTACCCTCGTAGGCTTTTTTTCACAAAAAATTGTAGTTTTATCATGTACATCATCACCTCTGCAAAAATTAATACTATGTTTAATGTTAAAATTAATATCACAACTATGTTTAAAACTACATTTTCGTAATAAATATCCACCAACATACACTAGTGCGTTGCCTTCTTCTGTTTGTAAATTTTGATAATCTTTGCTGTCGATATTTAAAATTGGTGTATAATTTTTTGTTGGATTTAAAACCGATACCCGTTTTACTAAATCTGGAGTTATGGTGAGTAATATATCACTTACATCCGCTAAACAATTGGAACCTTCTTTTTCATCACTAAATGACAGAATATTAAGTTCACAAAAACAAAAAATATTGGCACACTCGGTAAACGTCGAAAATAAACTAAACCGAGTCAACCCTATAACCACATTTCGTCGACGAATCGGTATAAATCGAAAAACTCCGATAGGCGAGAGGGGCGGGGTCGGCAGGTGCGGATGGTTAGTCGAAAAGGGTCGAGTGACTTGACTGTGTTAGACTGTGTCTTGAGGGTCGGTCTCACTGCGTTCGGGTAATCAAAAAGTCAAATTATGAGTTCTCCAACTTCTTGCCTCTTACCATGGGTGTTCCACAAGGATCCATATTAGGACCGTTGCTGTTTTCTCTCTATGTGGCTGATATGGAAAAGGGTCTTCAAAATTCAAAACTCCAACAGTATGCTGACGATTCCCAGGTATATATTGCTTTTGATACTCCAGGTCTGCATGAGGCGCAAAATAAAATAAATACTGATCTACAGAGCTTGGCCGTGTTTACTGAGAATCATAACTTAAAACTTAACGCATCAAAATCGTGTGTAATGTTTGTAACACATAACAAGAGTCAGCTGCAAGAAGTTTCAAACAGATTTAAAGTAGTTCTTAATGGCGAGTCTGTTCCAGTTGTAACTGAAAAACGTAATTTAGGTGTAGTTATTGATTCAAATCTACTTCCAACTTTACTTCCCATATTAAAGTCAAACTTCAAGCCGCCTACATCAGATTAAAGGGCCTTTATCAGTATAAGAAAATATTGCCTTCAAAAATAAAATATTGACTGTGTGATACACTAGTTCTTTCATTACTTGACTATGGGGATATTGTATACGGCGATTCTTTAACTAAATACTTATCGAACAAAATACAAAAACTTCAGAATAGTTGTATGAGATATTCATTTAATATTGCCTCTAGAAACCGCATAACTCCATATTTAAATTCTAATTTAATTCTGAATATGAGCAATAGAAGGAAAGTTCATATGTTTAATTTAATTTATAAAATAATGAAAACCGGACAGCCTGCAAATTCAAGAACTTTATTTTCTAATCAAGATATTCCTTATAATACAAGAAATCCCCATTTGCTTAGAATTCCTTTACATAGAACAGCAACCTTTAAAAAAAATTTTTTATATATTCATGGGCATTCGGATGTGGAATGAACTACGTATTTATATAAAGGAATGTTCGCCTAAAAAATTTATTATAAACTTAAAAAAATATCTCTTAAACACGCAAATTATGGTAACCTAATGTGACCGTATTTTATAAAATGGTATTTTTGTTTTAATTAATGTTCTACACACCTGATCTTGCTAATTGTAAATATTTACTTTAAAATTGAATTCTCCCTCGCCTGGTATCTACCCTCCGTGCTCGCCCCTATACCGTTCTCGCTCGTCTTTGGATTCTTTTGTTTTTTTTTTGTTTTTCTTTTTGCCCAGTTTCATAGCCACTCGCTAGTTCAGTGTAAAATGCACATATTGTCCCTTTTGATTTTGGTATGGACCTTATTGTAAATACATAATATTACGTTTTTTAGAAAATGGTTTATTTAGGAACACGGGTTGTACAGCACATGTACAAGTAATCTATGTACTTGCATGTGTATCGGTTTTTTTATAAAAATCGCGTTGCACTCCGATTACCAAACAAATTGTTGTAATTTTGAATTGTTTGTATATTCATGGAATTTTGTTTTGTATATTCTGTAATAATGTTTAATAATTTTGAATGGTAATAAAAGTTTTTTTTTCATTGATAATGTCGGCCCAAACATTCACAGATTAAGGATATATTGGGTATATGAGCTTTAATCACCCAATTTGGATTGAAGGAAGACCAGTAACGGCAGTTCTGTCTGTTCACTGTACCATTGAGGCAGAAGGTCGACTCGTCAGAAAAAATTATTCTACGAGTAAAAAGACGGTCGTTATGGCAGACATTCATTATAGTTTCGCAAAACTCTAATCGACGATCTGTATCATCTTCGTTAAGTTCGTGGATTAATTTTAATTTATACGGATGTTATTTTGCCTTTTTCAAAATCCTTCTTAAAGATGTTTTTCCAACATCGTTATCTAGTGCTGCCTGTCTAGTCGGTGTATCAGGATTTTCTTTAATGGACAAAACAACATTTAACTTCTTTTCCTCGGAAATTGAGGAACGACCCGATCTGGGTCGATCTCTGACGTGACCTAATTCCCTAAATTTTCTTTCTAGTTTGCTAACGGTTGACTGAGATATTGTCTTATCAGAATACTTGGTATTAAACATTTCACAAACCTGGTGTTGGGTCCTAATGCGATCACCACATCCTATCATAATTAGTATTTCTATTCTCTCAGTTTCACTTAACTTATTCATCTTTTCAGGCAATATTAAATTTTACAATAAACAAGGATAAGACTGCTTGATACCTGTCACTTCAAAAAATGATGACTCATTCAACATCATTGCAACAATGGATGAAAAAACAAGGTTACCTTAGTAAGGGTGTTACATAGTTGCATGAATTATTGTATGTTCAGAAATTCAACCATAAATTTCTCAGTACCTGTTGACACTAACTAGCTAGTGTCACCTAACATACCCCTGAATTTTAAATGAATTTATTCCGGACTTTTGGCTCTCACTGTATATGAATCTTTGTTTTCTAGTCAAATTCGGTGTCGAAAGCCTCGTACAGGTCAAGAGACCCACCAAGAGTGCGATCTGATCTAGAAATGTCATGACTTACCAAATATCGTGACTTACCTATAAATGGGGTTGTCCCTAGAAGGCGCATCAGGATCCACCATACTTAAAGTGTAATATTTATCAGAATCAGCCTCCCATGTCACCTGCGGTTGTTCGATAACCTGCGAAGGGGTTAACTCACCCCCGAATTCCACTTGCAGGTTATTCGGGTAAGTGACGGTTATTTTGGCGGATGGAACCGAGTCCAAGGTGTCCGGTACAACTCCGTCCACTTCCATTGTTTTTTTCTTTTTAAGAACTAGTAAACGCTATACAAAGCAAGTTGGATATTATGACTAAGTTTTGATTTTGTTCGCATACTATCTTATCTCGAGTGCACGATGATATGATAACATCGACGATAAGTTGTGCGGTTAAAATAACGCTCGTATACGTGTAAAAATAGTTGTTTTTAATCAGATCTGGTTTATTTACAAAACGTTACCTATATTAATTTAATAACTAAAATAAACATGTACACAACAAAACTGTTGCCTTAAGCATGAATTAAATTATATAATACGGTCCTGCTGTGGACTGTATACATAATTAATTACATAATACGGGCAGGAGGGTCCGTTTGTTCTCCTTAAATATCACATTTTTTATTGTTATAACGAATTTTGTTGTCAAATGCCCCACAGGTCATCAGTCTTTAGCTGGTTTAATGCTGAAACAAAATGTGACTATCAATTATCACTTTTTCATAAAGAATTTTTTTAAGCACGTTTAAATCAAATTACTTATTTAACTACTTTAACTCGAAGTGAAAACTTAATGACAGTTCTTGTCAAATTGTAAATATCTATGCTTTTGTTTTCAAAATCAAGCAATACATGGTTTGTGAATTTCCTTCTTTTGCGGATTCATTGCCATTTACAAAAGAAGGAAAACCTGCCTTTTTTCTTAAAGAATGAATATCGCGATATGTTATTTGTTTACGGCTTCTCTAATGGAAATTTGTGGAGTTGTTGTGTTAGGGAAGATAGATCTACAAGTACTCACCGCATTGGTGCTCAAAAGATCAAGAGATATAAAATTTGAAAATTTTCAATTTTTGTGGTTTTCTTTCTTTTGCCCATGATATTGATGTGAAAACAAATAGCAATCACAAAAGTACCGCCCTTCTTAGTTAAATCGTCCTAACAACAAAATTCTCTTTTTTTGGCTTATTACATTTTATTAACCTATCAAATGGTATCTACCTCCTTGGCTAAATTAGAGAGTCCTAACTACATTTTTTATGTCTTAAATCCACCTAAATATATGGTTCTATGTGCAGAAAAGACGATAATCCCAAATTAAAATGTCCTATCTATCTTTTTCTAAGTTAAAATGTCCTGAGTGGCATTCCGTTTATAGAATATTCATTTATGCCAGTAGAGACATATTCGAAAAGTGCTAAGCCAGTGGCAATAATACGGCACGAAGGGGTTGCGAGTCGAAAGATTTAATTTCAACTTTTTTTTATGTAACAGAGGCATGCGTAATATTACGATCTGACTTGACAACTGTGGAGCTCAAAACAAAAATTGGGCCTTATTTTGTTTTTTTTGTTTACGTTATACCGGGGTTTACATTGTAACTCTACCGGGACGCGTATTTACATACTATACTACGCTAGAGAGCATTAGAAAGAAAAATGTTTTTATGTGATTTTTTTGATGCTGTAAAATTGGTAGTAACAGTGAATAAATGTGTAATTATTTACGTTATTATTATTATTGGTTTTTGTTTCATTTTTGTTGGTAAGTTTAATATAGAAGATGAGGCGTTAAAATATTTAATGAATACATTAATGTTACTTTAAAATTTAAAACGAATGTTGTGAAGGTGTGTTGTATTTTGGGTTTTAGAATTTCGATAGTGCTTTATTTCTTAATGAGTTACTTATTATATTGGGTATTACGTCACTTATAGCAAAAATCAATTTAGAAATTTTTATCTCACACGCTCAACAATTGAAAAGAAGAAGAAAATAGACTTATTCACGTATTTAAAAGAAATATGAACTTAAATCTGTAACGATAGCGTTCGATATACTTTTTTAAATTTAATTTAAGTTCAATAAGTTTTAAATACAATAATTTACTTGAGGTATAATAGATTTTTTATATACCTAGAAGCTGAGGTTCAATCTATTAATCTCTGAGCTCGTTTCTTCTTTTCAATATCCTACCTAACTTTGTTATGAATATTACAATTAAAAAACGATAAAAAACAACAAGAAGACCTACTTTTTTAAAAAATCCCTAATTTGAACCAACGTTTCGGTAGTTATATCTACTACCGTTATCAAGGTAATTAAAGTAAAATTAAATTAAATTAAAAATAAAATATACTTATCTTTCAAATTTTCAGTAATGCAGTCTCATCAAAATTTCTTCCTAATTCGAAAATACTTTATATACTTTTTTTATATGATTTGACGGTTTATTAATAGTTTGACAAACTATTTTGAAAGATAACAAAATTTCAAAGGTTACTTTTTTAAAAATTAAAGGGGTGTGATCTTAATGTAAATTAATCATAGAAAATACATGAATATCAAATATTTTAAATCATTAATTAATTTTGAGAATACCCTGATCTACTTCTCTCTTTAGCAAAGGAATCCATGTATATATACTTTTTTATATGATTTGACGGTTTATTAAATTTAAATTTAAATTAACTCCACATAATAGTAAATCACCACATTTTTATGGTTTACCAAAAATACATAAAATAAATGTTCCTTTAAGACCTATAGTTAGTAGCATAAATTTACCTACTCATCCTCTTGCAAAATATCTTTTAAATATCTTAACTCCATACACTAATAATTCTGATTCTTACATTAAAAATTCTCAACACTTTTTAGAAAAACTTTCTACAATTTCTTTTAACCCTCATGATCTATTGGTAAGTTTTGATGTTGTAAGTCTTTTTACTAATGTTCCTGTTGACAAAACTTTAAATATTGTTAAAAATAAATTAGAGAATGATAATAATTTGGCAGAACGTACAACACTAAGCGTTAATACAATTTTAAAACTTTTAACCTATTGTGTAAAAACTACTTATTTCCAATACAATAATGAATTTTATCAACAAAACTTTGGTATGGCTATGGGTTCTCCTCTTTCACCAATTTTAAGTAATATATTTATGGAAAATTTTGAATCTGAAATTATTAATACATTTGATAAAAAACCTAAAATATGGTGGCGATATATTGATGATCTTTTTTCAATATATCACCATAACGAAATAGATCTTATAAATTTTTTAAATTATATTAACTCAAAAGAATCTACTATAAAATTTACTCTTGAAAAGGAGGCTGATGGTCAGCTTCCTTTTCTTGATATTTTAATTAAAAAGGATTTACAAAATTTTGAAACTAGAATTTACCGTAAACCAACTCATACTAATAGATATCTTAATTTTAATTCTAATCATCCAATAATGGTAAAAAAAGGAGTGGTAAAAAGTTTATATGATCGTGCACACATTATTTGTAATAATCAATATTTAACAACTGAAAAAGATTTTATTAAAAATATGTTAATTCAAAATAATTATCCCAAAGAATTTTTAGAAAATTGCTTTAAAGAGTTTGATAATCCACGTATAAAATTGAATCAACCACTTTTTACGACAAATCTTATTTTACCATTTATTCCAGATTTTTCTGATAAGATAAAAAGAATTGCTAAAAAATTTAATATAAGAACTATTTTTAAATCACAAAACACATTACGATACTTATTAACAAAAACTAAACCTTTCAATGAAAATGAATTTAATAAAAATGTAATCTATAAAATTCCTTGTATTTGTGGTAAATTTTACATAGGTGAAACCTGTAGACCATTACCAAAAAGAATTAATGAACATAAATCTTTTTGATGAATGATTTTCAAAAATCAAAAATTACACAACATGCATTCGACAATAACCACAGAATAGACTGGGATGCTTCCTCAATTTTAGCAAAGAAACCAATTTCAAAATTACGTAAGCTAAAGGAAAGTGCATTTATAATGTTAAATGAAGATAAATGCTTAGCTACTTGTTCGGTTGATTTTCATAATACATGGATTCCTTTGCTAAAGAGAGAAGTAGATCAGGGTATTCTCAAAATTAATTAATGATTTAAAATATTTGATATTCATGTATTTTCTATGATTAATTTACATTAAGATCACACCCCTTTAATTTTTAAAAAAGTAACCTTTGAAATTTTTGTTATCTTTCAAAATAGTTTGTCAAACTATTAATAAACCGTCAAATCATATAAAAAAGTATATAAAGTATTTTCGAATTAGGAAGAAATTTTGATGAGACTGTATTACTGCAAATTTGAAAGATAAGTATATTTTATTTTTAATTTAATTTAATTTTACTTTAATTACCTTGATAACGGTAGTAGATATAACTACCGAAACGTTGGTTCAAATTAGGTATTTTTAAAAAAAGTAGGTCTTCTTGTTGTTTTTTATCGTTTTTTAATTGTAATATTCATAACAAAGTTAGGTAGGATATTGAAAAGAAGAAACGAGCTCAGAGATTAATAGATTGAACCTCAGCTCCTAGGTATATAAAAAATCTATTATACCTCAAGTAAATTATTGTATTTAAAACTTATTGAACTTAAATTAAATTAATTATATCGAACGGTATCGTTACAGATTTAAGTTCATATTTCTTTTAAATACGTGAATAAGTCTATTTTCTTCTTCTTTTCAATTGTTGAGCGTGTGAGATAAAAATTTCTAAATTGATTTTTGCTATAAGTGACGTAATACCCAATATAATAAGTAACTCATTATGAATTCGTCACAACAATACAGATTTTACTTTATTTCTTAGTTAGGTTTTTTTATTTTTATGTATATGTAAAATCAAGTAGCACCTTATTAAAATCGAACAATTTAAAAATGTATACATATAAATTGTTAGATTTTAATAAGGTGCTACTTATTTAGTTTAGATTTGAAATTTAAAGGGCCTAATGAATAAAAAGAAAGCAATTACTTTTGCTTAAAATATGAAAGCAAATCCTGAAGACTTTGCGGATTAGAAATGGTAGAATTAGAAGCATTATATATGTGTGTCAATGAGACAGAATGTATAGGAATATACAGTTTATTATTTATTTTCTTTTTATTTTACTCATCTACCTAATATTGTCTACCATAGATTGGACATATTACCTATCTATAGACAATATTACCAAACTTAAGGAGTTTATACGAACACCACTGTTAATCAGTAAGAAAAAGCTGTATGAAATCATTCAATATTTTGTTAGATTTATTTTATAAAAAAAATAAAAAAGATGATACCTAATACTCAGAACAAAAAGATTTAATTCAATAATACCCATCTTAAAAAAAATTGAAATATTTAGTGATATATTGCGTTTTGACGATTGTAGGGCACAAGTTTATTTAGTGACATTGGAGCCTTAACGGATGGATACTTGTGATCACTTCTAACATAAAAGTGATCACAAATGAAAATAACAGTAAAGAAAAAGATGACACACACACTTGCGTTTTTTCAACAAGATATGGTTCCAAATTTGCCTTCATCATCTTCACATTCAGATGATCTACTTAAGAGAAAAGAAGTTGCGGTAGAACAATTAGGTCAACATTTTTCAAATCTCGTACAGATGGTTAAAAGAGACTCGACTCCTGAAGCAACAAATATGTGAAACTACACAAAACATTAGAAAAAATAAATTATTTTTATTTTACGTTAAGTACCTGTGTTTATTTTTAATAAATATGTGTTTAATACCTATAAATCTGTTTTATTTTTCTATTAAAATTAATCTCTTACAGTCGTAGCCTTACTTGGTACACCTAATTCTAAACAGCTTATTCTAAATTGCAAAAAAATTTAAAGCAAACTTTAGAAGAATACTTAATATAGCCAAGCTTAACCACTGAAGAGTCTAATTTAGTTCTTAATTCATATGAATTGCAGAATAATATAAATCAACTTTTGCGCTATTACTATTTTGTGGTTCCAACATAAGGACATTTTTTCGCTATTTAAGAAAAGTTTATTCTACTGTATTATCCATACAAGCAAATTAATGATAGAAAATGTAAATATGTACATTCTGAAGCAAAACCTATATTTTAAAATAAAACCAAATTTAGGAATGGACTAAAGAAATTACGTTTTACGCGTACGTATTTAAAATTTGTATTTACGTACCTTTAAAAGCCCAGAAGGCACTATTAAAATTTTTAAAATACAACACACCTTCACAACATTAGGTATTGGTTTTCAAATTTTACATTCGCATCATATTCATTAAATATTTACACATCCTTTATCCAACAAAATAATTAAATATGTTACTACCAATTTTACAGCACCAAACAAATCACAAAAACATTTTTCTTTCTAATACTCTGTAGCGTAGTATAGTATGTAGTGATAAATAAGTGCATTTCTCAACTACATATTATACTGCAGTGCAGAGCCGCGGAGTTCTATGGTGCTCTGTGCTGTAGTATAGTATGTAAATATGCTACCGGGACTGAACTGCAGAATTTAGAAATAAAATACTTTCAATCCGGTCACACTTTTAAATCCGCGGACTCGATTGAAAAGGCACGATAAGGTATTCAATTTTAATGATTTTAAATCGGCTGTAGAAAAGGCAAACTCAAGGCTGTAGAAAAGGAAAGATTGTTGATCCAAGTTTAAGCTTCAAAAAATTGTTCCCAAACCTTACTTGCAGAATATGGTACATTTGCACTTTAAAAGGGAAGAAATATGTTGTACTACAAAAATGTCTTTTCGGAAGAATTTAAGCTCTTGAAATGTTTAAGTGCTAAATATTTTAAGGATGGGTTACCAAAACCTTCTTGCCGAAATTGCCAATTCGAGGGAGGAATTAGCCGTTTCCCAAAATAATGATACTGACAATAAAGAAAATGTAGATTTCCAGTAAGAGTAAAGCACTTTTTGAGTAACTGGTTTCCATTCATAATGATTTCATGATTTACTTTCATACTGTTTTTCTAATCTTCTAATCTTTGATTAATTAGTAATTTAGTTATAATGTTAATTTGAAATGTAACACCTGCGTTTTTAATAAAAATCAGTCCAAAAATATATATATTTTTTTAATTATAATTACTTTACTAAGTTCAAAAGTCCTATCTAACATTTTTTATGAAATATGAGGACTGCATCTTAGTTTTCATAAAATCTCAATTTTCTCAGCTTCATCGATTTGCGAGTTAGGATGTTTTAACTAAGGACGGCAGAGTAAGTATATATATATCATTGGAAAGCATATTAAATGCAGTAGTTTTTGCTAAAAAAAAAACATGTCCCTATTTACCAAATTTTAGAAAAACGACAACGAAGAAGATACCACTAATTTTCCACATTTCCCAAATGTTACATTTAACTTCTGATAACACCCGGTATAAAAAATTACTCAAAAACATCCATCTTATAGCAAATTTAATTCTCTTTCAAATGGTATATCTAAATTTTATATGGTGGTAAGAATAACGGAGATATTCTTGTTTATATGAAAAAAAAAACAAAGAAATTTGATAAAATCAAAAAATGTTAAATACCAGAAGAACTAACAACTTTTCGAAAAAACGTTACGCGACTTTCTTGTTGCAAATGACTTATTTAATCACCTCTTAAATGAGTCGGTTTTTATAGTAGACACCTTGTATTGCAGTCTTTTCTGTAAAACAAAAACCAATAAGAAATGTCCCTCTAAGTTGGATTCAATTCCCTAGACGAAGTTAAAAGAAGTCGTTTACTTTTTCTTAAAGATAACTCACTTATTACGAGAAAACTACAAGGGTCTCAAACTTATATTAAGATTAAGGGCGTGCTACACGTATTTCGCTCCTAAAGGCATCATCAGATCTGATCAACAGCTTCTGAAAATCACAGTTTTAAAAAGAAGACGTGCACACTACGGATACTCCTTAAGGGAGCGAAACACGTGTAATCTAAATATGAGCTCGAGACTTTTAACAAAAAAAAAAGCAGTTTTCTTTCAAGGGAATGAAAAATAATTTGTATGGGTAAAAGAACTATAGAAAAAAATGTTTATTCCAAAACTGGTCGGAAATCTTAATTTTCTATAAGAAAAACAAAATTCCATTCGCATTAAGACAACTTGTAACAATTTTTAACAACGAAAACCATCTTTAGGACAAGTTACCTGATACATCTTAATTTTCATAAAACTTATGGGAAATTCACACTACTTACGTCAGCTCCCACGCTACTCAAGTACCGGTTTCGATAGCGATCATCCTCAGGATCGGCCGCGTCCGAGTTGATAATCTCGTTTATAGGGTCAGTTCTGACAGACGCTTCTTCTGTCGCCAACAATCGTTGCCTTTCCAACACGTCATTTCTAAACAGAGAAAAACACTGATAATTTGATCGTCCTCGATTTCGTTAATTTCAAGTGGGCGGCATGTGACTATCGAGACCCTCTTGAGAGAACAAAAGAACGATAACAAATTATGACAGCAATATAGTGGGGTTTTAGTTTGAGTCGGATCGTCAGTGAATGTGTTTCTTGTCTTTTGGTGGTTATTGAGGATCTGATTTTGTGTTGTGTGTTTTTTTAGTAATTTATGCCCAGAAACTTGATTAAAACGTAAATTTTTTCACGGTTTAAAGGTTATGCATGTATACGTACATGGTATAATTAACACGAGTACCGGAGAGTAAAGTATGTATAAGTGTTTCTTTATGAAATAGCCTTGAGTTTGGTCAAATATCTTTTTTAATCGCCGAGATTTTGAAATTTAACAGTGAAAAAAGGAGAAAGGCGAGAAGCGTGTAAAAAGGGTGTTTTTTAAATATTTTGGGCAAATCTCAAGATATAGTGCAATTCTGAGGTTAGAATTTGAATTCAGAGCATCGAAAGCCTTCAGAAAAGTAACATTAGTCTTCTGGGAAACAATTTACTTTAATAAAACATTATATTCAATATTATTTTAAGGAAATAAACTTGTAATTTTGTTTGTGTTTTATTTTCACATACCTTTTAGAGGATGCTGGTGTTGGAGGTACGTTTTAGTGCCAAAAATGAACAAAGTTCTCAAACGTACATAGCAATAAACGAATGTACAAAATAATAGATCTAAATTATCGTGGAATACAAGAAAACTGGAAGAACAATTTATTTAATTTTGCAAAGATATTTTTTTTTTCCAAAGTACAATCTAAAGCAGTGGGAATAGACGGTATGAGTTCATATCTCTTAAAACTCTATTGTCCATATATTGTCCATGTTATTATACAGGGTGTTTCAGAACTATGGGAATAAACTTCTGGAGGTTATTCAGTGCAACAGAAGAACCCATTTGAGTATAGGAACCCATGTCCGAAAATGCGTCACTACGCCACTACGGCCCAAAGATGGGTTAAAATTTGTAAAAAACATTAATTACCTAAATAGGATCTGCTGCATTTATTTTTACCTTTTGTACATGATACCATAACAACAATTGTTTAAAATTAACGCTCATCAATGTCAATTCTCAATGTCATGTTTAAAAATTTTATAGCTTACAATTTTTAAACATATATTGCTAATGGAAAACTTTACCAATCAAGAATTGGCGGATATGCATTTGGCATACGGAGCAACAAACTGCAATGCACGAGCAGCGTCGCGGTTGTATCATGAACGTTATCCTGAACGACAGCATCCTGGATATAAAAAGTTTATTGTGGTTTGTCGGCGGCTCGCTGAGACAGGCATCTTTAAGACCAAGATGCATGATACTGGTATTGCTCGAACCGTAAGAACGGTCGAATTTGAAGAAGAGGTGCTTCAGCGAGTTGCCGATGAACCATCAAATAGCACAGGTGAAGTCGCTAAGAATATGAATACGAGTAACGCTTCTGTCTGGCGGGTACACGAGCAACAACTCCATCCTTACCACTTCCAGAAAGTTCAAGGTATGACTGCACCCGATTATCATCCTAGAGTTCAATTTTGTCGATGGCTTCTGAATCACATCATTGCACAACCAAATTTTTTACGATAAGTTTTGTGGACCGAAGAAGCCTCTTTCACAAGAGACGGTATTTTTAATAGTAGGAATAACCATGTTTGGGACGAAGAAAATCCTTATGCAATTTTTCCAAGAAAAGATCAGAATCGTTGGTCTGTCAACGTATGGGTAGGCATTGTTGTGATGATTATTTAATTGGGCCATACCTTCTACCGGAACGGTTAAACAGGACCTATTTATCTGCGTTTCTTGGAGGAAGTTCTCCCAGAACTCCTTGAAAATGTTCCACTAAACGTTAGACCGCAAATGTGGTTTCAGCATGATGGAGCGCCGGCTCACGTTGCTGTACAAGTACACGAGTATTTGGCTCAGCGGTTTGGGCACCGTTGGATTGCCAGAGGTGAAGCAGTTTCTTAGTCTCATAGGGCACCCGATTCAACGTCGCTTGATTTTTTCTTGTGGGGACATGTAAAGTCCTTAGTCTACGAAACTTCAGTAGAATCAGAGCTAGACTTCATTGGACAAATAACAGCAGCATTTGAAATCATTCAAAACGAGGATCAAATTTTTAGTGTAGTTCGCCGAAATCATGTGCGGCGTTTCAATCGGTGTATTGAGGTTGGAGGAAGACATTCTGAACAATTGTTGTGATGGTATCATATACAAAAGGTAAAAATAAATGCATCAGATCCTATTTAGGTAATTAATATTTTTTCTAAATTATAACGACACATTTCCGGACGTGGGTTCCTATACTCAAATGGATTCTACTGTTGCACTGAACAACCCCTAGAAGTTTGATCCCATAGTTCTGAAACACCCTGTATAACTCAAATTTTTATTTATTGTATTGAAGAATCCGTTTTTCCTGAATGTGGGAAAACCGCTTTAATAGCTCCTAGTTCGAAAAACTTCTGTCCCAAGAAAATAACGATTTTAAGCCAATCAGTGTACTCCCAGTGGTTTCAAAATTGTGGGAAAAATAATAAATTATACGGAAATGAATAATTTAATTCCTGAAACTCAACTCATGGCTGTATTAACTAACGTATCAGACGATCGGTTTCGAACGATTGACACTGGAAAGATCACTAAACTTTCCCTACTAGGTCACAATATGTCACAAAATTCTTTTGGCAATTTTACATCACATAGTCAAGTCTCAATACTGTCAGATTTCTTAAAAACTTTTTGCTAGGCAGATCAGGCTCGATAAACAATGTAAGTATTTCGCAAAGAGTCCCACAAAGGTCAATGGTATTCCCACTCTTATAAGCACGCCATTTACACCTCCTTTTTACCCAACATTCAACTTTACGCAGATGACACCCAAATTTAATTATCCTTGGACAGGGTCAATGTTGTCTAGGGCTTATAGAATTAAATAATTTCTCCCTAGATCATTCTCTTACGTTAAATCGAAATAAATTGCTGTGAATTGGGAAAATACCCAACTTTGAAGCTACCGCAAATCTGCTTAAAATTCAAATTAATAGCGTACGAGTTAATTTGAAGTTTATTTTGATACAACATTAAGATTTACCACAAAATGCTATATACTAAAATTGCTATAAAACAATAGACACTTCACTTTTCAGAACACAAAAATTATGCTGTGTGATCTACTAATAGTATCAAATATGATGTGAATACAAAAAATTCTAAATTTGTATCTGGGGCTAATTTACGCCTTAAGGAGGTTTGAACATATTTCTCGCAAAATCTCAGATACTAACTGGCTAAACATGGAGGAGAGGCGAGATCTATAATATGTATATTGCATGTTTTTATAACAAAATTATGTGCAATAAATACCCAAAATATCTGGATAACAAACTATCTTTTAAGAGAGATATTAATAACAATAATTCCCTCTTCTTCTAAAAAACTCTTTTTCCTGTAAATCTTTTTCAGAAAATCTTAAAAATATATCACATGCTTTCAAATAAACTTATAAGCAGACGAGTCAACTAGTAATAAACTGAAATGACTTTTATGTAGGATAAAACTCTAATGTTCTAGGATTTTAAACCAATTATTGTTTAGTATTTATGATCTTTTAAGTCAAATATGTCATTTGTAGAAAGCATTATAATTCTTTTCCAGAAAAGTAGAAAAATGAAAGAGTGAATCGAATTTTCATGAAAAAAACCAGGGAAAAATTCCTATTAAGGTACCAGTCGAAAAAAACAGATTTTTCCTCTTATTTTTTTTTAGAAAAATTCAGAATGTTAGAAATGGTTATTCCGGGTGTGCCTGTAATAAACAAAACACTTTGCCTGTTATTAACAAATGAATATCTTGAGTTCTCGTAATCAATATTTAAAAATTATTGATTTATGGACTAGTCTAAAGACTCCTTTAGACTTTTTTGAAGAAATGACTAAAAACGATGAACTTAAAGTCAAGATATTAAAATTCTTATTCCATGAGTGTCGTAAGAAGCAAAAGATTTTGTCTGCTATTGACAAATAAATATCTTCAGTTCTCGTAATCAATATTTAAAAATTATTGATTTATGGACTAGTCTGAATACTCCTTTAGACTTTTTTGAAGAAATTACTAAAATCGATGAACTTAAAGTCAAGATATTAAAATTCTTATTCCAGGAGTGTCTGTAAGAAGCAAAAGATTTTGTCTGTTATTGACAAATAAATATCTTGAGTTCTCGTAATTAATATTTAAAAATTATTGATTTATGGACTAGTCTGAAGAGTCCTTTAGACTTTTTTGAAGAAATGACTAAAATCGATGAACTTAAAGTCAAGATATTAAAATTCTTATTCCAGGAGTGTCTGTAAGAAGCAAAAGATTTTGTCTGTTATTGACAAATAAATATCTTGAGTTCTCGTAATTAATATTTAAAAATTATTGATTTATGGACTAGTCTGAAGAGTCCTTTAGACTTTTTTGAAGAAATGACTAAAATCGATGAACTTAAAGTCAAGATATTAAAATTCTTATTCCAGGAGTGTCTGTAAGAAGCAAAAGATTTTGTCTGTTATTGACAAATAAATATCTTGAGTTCTCGTAATTAATATTTAAAAATTATTGATTTATCGACTAGTCTGAAGAGTCCTTTAGACTTTTTTGAAGAAATGACTAAAATCGAAGAACTTAAAGTCAAGATATTAAAATTCTTATTCCAGGAGTGTCTGTAAGAAACAAAAGACTTTGCCTTTTATTGAGAAATGAATATCTTAAATTCTCATAGTCTGAAGACTCCCTAAGTCTTCTCTGAAGAAATTACTAAGATCAAGGATAATGTGAGAATTATTTCAAAAAATAATTTTGCTAATTAAAAAAACGAAAAAATTTTTTTTTCCTCTGAAGCTTTCACGTAAAAAATGCTCATCGAAAATTGAAAAAAAAAATGAAAAGGAACAGCACATAAAAGAAAATAATTAGAAAAAGCAAAAGCTAAATTACAAGGAGACACAAAATGTAAATCAATGGGAAAGTGAAAAAAACAGCGTGAAAAAGGTGGCAGTTTTATTTTTCCCCATACATCTCTAAAGTTTTTAGGAAAAAAATTATTAGAAATAGAGAAAAAGTGAGTTTTGTGAACCATATTCATAAAATAACTTATTCAATCAATTGATTATTAAAAAGAAAGAGAAAATTTGATTTAAATCATTAGGGAACCTTATTATCGAATAAGTAGGATTTAAAAAACAAGCATTATAATATTAAGAAATGTCAAAATCTTCGGAAACAAATACCTTTCACCTCCTCCACCTAATTTTAACGAGCTAAAATTAACATCAAGTTTTGCACCAATAATCCCGGACTAAAGAAGCAAAGCAACCGCGCGTTACACATCACTATCCCTCTCACTCTAACAATTGTCCACATAATAGTCCGGTCACATTAGAATTTTTTCTAATATATATATATATTTTTTTTAATTTGTATTGCATGTTCTAAACTAAGTATATCTTTAATATGTAGAGGGCATTTTTAAATATTTTTATATCTACAGCAAATAAACCTTTATTACTAAAAAAAATCAACTATTTAGCGTACCGATTTAATAAATTAAAATTGAAGTGCATAAAATAATATTATAAACACAATTTTTTTTTGGCTCTAACATATGTATAAATATATATATTCTTAAAAACTAAATTATTTACAGTTTGACACTTGGCGGAGGGGGAAATACTTACAAAAGAACTTCTTGGTGGCGCCGCCTGCCGGCCGGAGTCAAATTTAAAATGCCTTGTTGACGCTGGTCCAGTATCAGGAGGATGCCAGTGAAGGCCAAAGAAACTAAAACAAAATAATGCCACCTAAGTATATTCTCTTCCATAATCGATTTTTTATTTATGAATTCCTATTTATTCTTTTTCTGAATTCATGAATTCTAGACAGTGTGAAAGTGAAAAAAACGAGGTAATTTCCTGGAAAGCAGACTCTTTTTTCGAAATTTAATCTAGTTCTATTGTATGCGATTTTGATCTCTATTTATGATCAAATTTCCGGGTTACAAAAAACTTAATAGCCCAGTCAGATTATGCTCTTTAAAATTTGATCTAAAGCATATTCCTTAAAGCCTTTCAGGAACCGTTAAGTTTAGTATAAATTCATTAACTCTTTTACTGCAAATGCTTATAAGAACAAAATCCATTTTCGCTATCAGGAACAAGAGCCCTAAAGTGACAATAAAATCAATTTAAAGTCAGCTAGGGATTTTCATCAACTGCCTGTAAAATCAAAAATCCTTTTTACCACCAGAAATAAAAAATACTAAAATAAGAACAAAATCAAAGTTGATTAGATATCCTGGCATTTAATAATGACTATGAATTTTCATAACCAGAAACAATAGTACTAAAATGACAATACCCCTAATTCAAGATCACACAAAGGTGCAATCAATCCACTTCTAATATTGCAAAACTTACGACCTCATTAGTACATTTTTGAGCATCACTTGAGATTTAATTGAAGAAATAATAATATTGCTAAATAATCGCGTCAATTAATTGTGACGTGTCCTTAATCCAAATATAGAGTTAATAAAGGATTTATGCTTACCTAATAGGCTGCCGAGGAAAAACTCGCTGAGAACCGTGTAACCCCACGTTTGAATAATCCAGCCGGTTATTATGGATATCACCGCAAGGCCTAAGTTTTGGACAGCTTGACACCTAAAAATAATGTAAATTAGGGCATTTCCATAAACTATGTAGAGGACAATGTTATGTACTAAAATTGGAAAGTTGCAGATGTTTACTGCAGACATTTCATTTGTACACATATTCCAAGAACTATTTCGTTAGACACCTATTTCAGCGTTTTTCCAAATTCAAACAAGAATTTGAGAAAAAAAATATTTGTCAAAAATTTTGATTTTTTGATTTGATTTTCATAACTCAAAAAATTAACCAGATGTTGTTTTGAAAATTTGTACACATATTCCAAGGACAATTTTGTTGGACACCTATTTCAGCGTTTTTCCAAATTTGTACAAGATTTTGAGAAAAAAGATATTTTTCGAAAATATTGATTTTTTTTTCAATTTATTCAACACAAAGTTCATAACTCAAAAAATTGAACAGATGTCATTTTGAAAATTTGTACACATATACCAAGGACAATTTCGTTGGACACGTATTTCAGCGTTTTTCCAAATTTGTACAAGATTTTGAGAAAAAAGATATTTTTCGAAAATATTGATTTTTTTTCAATTTATTCAACACAAAGTTCATAACTCAAAAAATTGAACAGATGTCATTTTGAAAAATTGTACACATATTCCAAGGACAATTTCGTTGGACACCTATTTCAGCGTTTTTCCAAATTCAAACAAGAATTTGAGAAAAAAGATATTTTTCGAAAATATTGATTTTTTCTTCTATTTATTCGACACAAAGTTCATAACTCAAAAAATTGACCAGATGTAATTTTGAAAATTTGTACACATATTCCAAGGACAATTTCGTTGGACACCTATCTCAGCGTTTTTCCAAATTTGTACAAGATTTTGAGAAAAAAGATATTTTTCAAAAATATTGATTTTTTTTCTATTTATTCGACACAAAGTTCATAACTCAAAAAATTGAACAGATGTCATTTTGAAAATTTGTACACATATTCCAAGGACAATTTTGTTGGACACCTATTTCAGCGTTTTTCTAAATTTGTACAAGATTTTGAGAAAAAAGATGTTTTTCGAAAATATTGATTTATTTTTCTATTTATTCGACACAAAGTTCATAACTCAAAAAATTAAACAGATGTAATTTTGAAAATTTGTACACATACTGCAAGGACAATTTTGTTGGACACCTATTTCAGCGTTTTTCTAAATTTGTACAAGATTTTGAGAAAAAAGATGTTTTTCGAAAATATTGATTTTTTCTTCTATTTATTCGACACAAAGTTCATAACTCAAAAAATTGACCAGATGTAATTTTGAAAATTTGTACACATATTCCAAGGACAATTTCGTTGGACACCTATTCCAGCGTTTTTCCAAATTTGTACAAGATTTTGAGAAAAAAGATATTTTTCGAAAATATTGATTTTTTTTTCAATTTATTCAACACAAAGTTCATAACTCAAAAAATTGAACAGATGTCATTTTGAAAATTTGTACACATATTCAAAGGACAATTTCGTTGGACACCTATTTCAGCGTTTTTCCAAATTCAAACAAGAAATTGAGGAAAAATGTTTTTTTCGAAAATATTGATTTTTTTTCTATTTATTCGACACAAAGTTCATAACTCAAAAAATTGAACAGATGTCATTTTGAAAAATTGTACACATATTCAAAGGACAATTTCGTTGGACACCTATTTCAGCGTTTTTCCAAATTCAAACAAGAAATTGAGGAAAAATGTTTTTTTCGAAAATATTGATTTTTTTTCTATTTATTCGACACAAAGTTCATAACTCAAAAAATTGAACAGATGTCATTTTGAAAAATTGTACACATATTCCAAGGACAATTTCGTTGGACACCTATTTCAGCGTTTTTCCAAGTTTGTACAAGATTTTGAGAAAAAGATATTTTTCAAAAATATTGATTTTTTTTTCTATTTATTCGACACAAAGTTCATAACTCAAAAAATTGACCAGATGTAATTTTGAAAATTTGTACACATATTCCAAGGACAATTTCGTTGGACACCTATCTCAGCGTTTTTCCAAATTTGTACAAGATTTTGAGAAAAAAGATGTTTTTCGAAAATATTGATTTTTTTTTCTATTTATTCGACACAAAGTTCATAACTCAAAAAATTGAACAGATGTCATTTTGAAAATTTGTAAACATATTCCAAGGACAATTTCGTTGGACACCTATTTCAGCGTTTTTCCAAATTCAAACAAGAATTTGAGAAAAAAGATATTTTTCGAAAATATTGATTTTTTCTTCTATTTATTCGACACAAAGTTCATAACTCAAAAAATTGACCAGATGTAATTTTGAAAATTTGTACACATATTCCAAGGACAATTTCTTTGGATACCAGATACAAATTTTAAGTCTCCCTCCACTCTTTTATTTATAGAATAAAATTTCCCATATGTTTCGGACACAACAGTGTCGAACATCAGGATGATCAGGATAAAATGCATAATAAGTCACACACACCGGAACTTGAGTATATTTCAATCTATCGACACCTTAAGTTTATTAACAAAAGGCGTGTGTGACTTGTGCTAATTTTAAACAGTTATCATCCTGATGATGGACACTGCTGTAAGCAGGAAGATCTTCACTTTCGATTCCACTGCAAATATGAACTATTTTTTCACTATAAAAAAATTGCAGGGAATTTTATAACAAAAACAAATAAATATTCTAGGAACAAAAGAGGTTATTCACTACTTACACTCCGTATGCCGTCCCTAGCTGATACTCGGGTATAATTAATGCTACTAGAGGCCACAAACCGCTGGCCAATCCCGAATAGGCCAAACCTAACATAGACTAAAAAAAATAATAAATAAGACAAAAAATAAGCGACTTTTGTTAGAATTTCACTTACAATTCCCACGTATGGATTTACGGCGGTGAATCCTAACAGTAAATGTGCCACAACGGTGGCCACCACAGAAATCAAGATCCAGAGGATGTTCAATCCCACTTTATCGATTAGTAAACCGGTGACGGGGGATGCGATCCCGGATATTAAATAAACCAGGCTGTTAATCCTGTCGGCGTCGTCTGGGGACATGTGGAAACGTTCCACGAAAAATGCCCTAGAATTAGATTTATTCAAGATTTTTCGATCCAGTGCAAAAATACTTTTAAATTACGAAAATTAAATTGTTACAGACATTATTGTAAATATATTAGGTACCTAGCAAATCTAATTTCTGTGTGTGCCAAAATAACCATAACAAAAAAAACTGGATAAAATAAGAGTTAGTGTGCACCATTTGCTTAAGCTCATCAAAAAACTTAATTAGGTAGATAATTGAAATTGAAAAGAAAATATTTAATTAGGTACTTTGAATCAGGTCAGAATAATACTGAAAACTTTTCAAAATTATAAAACTGATACATTTCTTATGAAAAGCTTCTCTGTTCCCTGTCATCCTTACTGTTAGCGGCAATACGTTTTTACACCAAGGTTTAGGTTGGTGGAAGTAAGTATAGAAAATAAAATTAAAAAAATAATAAGATATGAGAATATCTTAAGCAAGAAATGGACTTTCTTGAACTAAAACCGTTTTAAGAAGATTCCCATTATTTCTTAAGATATTCACAAGGAAACTTAGAATTTGTTAAGAAAAGTAGCAAAAAAAACTAGCCCGACCAAAACAGCCCTGGCTACCTCAATTTTTAATCCAGAGAGATGTTTTCACCCTCAAATCCATCCTTAGGAATGCCGTTATAAGGATGTGAAAAAATTATGAGAATATCTTAAGCAGTTCCCAAGTTATTACGATAAATAATGCTGAAAACTTTTCGAAATTATCAAACTGATACATTTCTTATGAAAAGCTTCTCTGTTCCCTGTCATCCTTACTGTTAGCGTCAATAAGTTGTAAATTTTTACACTAAGGTTTAGGTTGGTAGAAGTAAGTATAGAAAATAAAATAAAAATAATAAAATATGAGAATATCTTTAGTGGTTTCAAAGTTATGACCTACATTGTCGGCTAATACATAAAAATCTGGTGATTTCAATTTGCTTCCAAAAACTTCAACTTTTATGGCTCTAGGACCTTAGTGGACAAAATTCCATCTAACTCAAAAAGTTTTTGAGGTACAAGAATCGTTTTTATATGAAATTGTTTGGCAAGAAATGGACTTTCTTGAACTAAAACCGTTTTAAGAATATTCCCATTATTTCTTAAGATATCCACAAGGAAAGTTAGAATTTGTAAAGAAAAGTAGCAAAAAAAAAACTACCCAAACCAAAACAGCCCTAGCTACCTCAATTTTTAATCCAGAGAGACGTTTTCGCCCTCAAATCCATCCTCAGGAATGCCGTTATAAGGATGAGAAAAAATTATGAGAATATCTTAGGTAGTTCCTAAGTTGTGACCAAAAATGTCGGGTAACAAATAAAAATCTGGTGATTTCAATTTGCTTCCAAAAACTTCAACTTTTATGGCTCTAGGACCTTAGTGGACAAAATTCCATCTAACTCAAAAAGTTTTTGAGGTACAAGAATCGTTTTTATATGAAATTGTTTGGCAAGAAATGAACTTTCTTGAACTAAAACCGTTTTAAGAATATTCTTATTATTTCTTAAGATATTCACAAGGAAAGTTAGAATTTGTTAAGAAAAGTAGCAAAAAAAACTAGCCCGCCCAAAACAGCCCTGGCTACCTCAATTTTTAATCCAGAGAGATGTTTTCACCCTCAAATCCATCCTTAGGAATGCCGTTATAAGGATGTGAAAAAATTATGAGAATATCTTAAGTAGTTCCCAAGTTGTGACCAAAAATGTCGGGTAACAAATAAAAATCTTGTAATTGCAATATGGTTCTAAAAATTTAAAATTTGGCGACTCTAGGACCTTGATGGAAAAAACTCCCTCTAACTGTAAAAATTTTTAAAGTATAGTAAAGTATAGTAAGAAATAAGTACTGTTAGGAATTATAGTTTTGTTCAACAAAAAAACCTGGTAGAGTAAGAATGACTAACATGTACACCTATATCAGGGTTGGTTCGTATATAAAAGATCAAACACATAAAATATATAAAGATCGAATTGCCTTATTGGACAAAATTCCATCTAACTCAAAAAGTTTTTGAGGTACAAGAATCGTTTTTATATGAAATTGTTTGGCAAGAAATTGACTTTCTTGAACTAAAACCGTTTTAAGAATATTCTTATTATTTCTTAAGATATTCACAAGGAAAGTTAGAATTTGTTAAGAAAAGTAGCAAAAAAAAACTAGCCCGACCAAAACAGCCCTGGCTACCTCAATTTTTAATCCAGAGAGACGTTTTCACCCTCAAATCCATCCTCAGGAATGCCATTATAAGGATGTGAAAAAATCATGAGAATATCTTAAGTAGTTCCCAAGTTGTGACCAAAAATGTCGGGTAACAAATAAAAATCTTGTAATTGCAATATGGTGCTAAAAATTTCAAATTTGGTGACTCTAGGACCTTGATGGACAAAACTCCCTCTAACTGAAAAATTTTTTTTAAGTATAGTAAAGAAATAAGTACTGTTAGGAATTATAGTTTTGTTCAACAAAAAAACCTGGTAGAGTAAGAATTACTAACATGTTTACCTATTTCAGGGTTGGTTCGTACATAAAAGATCAAACACTTGTATGCCGGTATTCCTTCACTGTAGAATAAGCGTGTTGGCAACATTGGGGCATCTTTGAGCATCACTTGAGATTAGTTTATAAAAATTAGGATCTTTGGGAATCGCATACTACAAGGTAGATTAAAGGTATGTAATGTGCTAAATTTTATTTAAAACAAAACTACCTACATAAATTGATTTTAATCATACTATCAAGAGTCTTTATTTTAATATAAAATTAAGGTAAACTAACAACTTTTTTATATAATATAATGAAAAAATAAAATATCCTACAACTCTTGCTTTTCTTTATTTACTTTAGTACATGAATATAAATATGTAATTTTAGAATTTTTTTAATCTCGTTAAGTACATTGTAATACTGACTTGTAAATATCCTCTATAAGAAACTAATTCTTCAACTGGTATTTAAGAAATATGTGAATTATCTCTAGTTAAATTTAAAATACCATGTGGATTTTTGAGGCAGTGTACGTATTACATATTTAATGCAACATGTTTTAACTTGTACACAGGTTGTAAATGTCAATATATCATACTCTTCACAATTTTTATAGCTCGAATAATTTGTTCTTTTTGTAGTTTTTTATTAGTAAATTACGAGAAAGAATCAAAGGAAAAATATTAAAGAATCTATTTTTAAAAAAATTAATAATTGGCATTACATTTTTATGGATATGATGCATTCAACTTCAAGTGCCTGGACAAAGTAAAAAAATTAATTAAGTTTCTGAAAAGCGCACTTTTTGGTCAAAACTGGTCAGAATAATATTACCAACTTTTCAGAATTATAAAAGTGATACTTTTCTTACTAAAAACTTTTCTGTTCCCTATCATCCTTAGTGTTAGCGGAAATATGTTGTATATTTTTACACTAAGGTTTAGGTTGGTACATGTACATCGATTTTAGTGTTTTCATATATAAAAGAACAAACACTTAAAATATATAAAGATCGAATTGCCAGTACTTCTTCACTATAAAGTAGGCATGTGGCAACACTATCCTTTCCAAAAATGAGTTTATGAATGTAATTTTGGACTGTTTTTCGCCATACTATTATAGCATATCTCAGTAGACTCCAAAAGACTAATCATATAAAATACATGTTGTTTCCATTTGAGGTTCTGATCGATCTAACTATTTAGTAAATTGTACCTCCTTTATTTCATTCTCCATGTACCTGAATATTATAAAAATTGGGAGGATTGGTATCTGTTAGGGAGAAAGCTATGTAGTTGGTTTTGTCAATATTTAAAAGAATCTAGCAAATTTTTACTTACACCACATTATATATTGTCAGTATAAGAAACGACCAGCGATTTTCTTAAGTAAGATATCTCTATTAAAGAATTTATATATATAGGTTCTTATTTAATAAGTGTCTGATATGTCACAGAGTGATTTACCTTTAAGGTAAAAAGTTCCTATACAGGTGTGGTCTAAAATCGTTGGTTTTCGAAATTCATGGTGTCAAAGGTGTCAAATTTCCTAAAAAATACCCATTTATGAAAATTGGTATCTGGGTGTTTTCTGACATGAATAGTTTGAATTTGACGATAATTAAGTTCTTACTAGTGGAGGGTACTATAGGAATAAATGAGATAAAATAAAATCGTGGATCGAGAATTCCAGGTAGTTGGGACAGTTCAATTGCCTGGAATCAAAAAATAAAATACAATGAAATCATGGATCAAGAGTTCCAGGCAGTTGGGACCAAATGCGGGAATCACCGCAACTGACGGGAATTACAAATTTTAAAAAAAATCATGGATTTAGGATTTCCTCAGAATAACCTCAAATGCCTGGAATTTAAGAAAAAATCAGGAATTTCAGAGATTTGCGACAGTTCAATTGCCTGGAATCAAAGAATAAAATACAACGAAAACATGGTTCAAGAATTCCAGGCAGTTAGGACCAAGTCCGGGAATTACCGTGACTGACGGGAATTACAAATTTAAAAAAAAAACATGGATTTAGGATTTCCTCAGAATAACCTCAAATGCCTGGAATTTAAGAAAAAATCAGGAATTTCAGACATTTGCGACAGTTCAATTGCCTGGAATCAAAGAATAAAATACAACGAAAACATGGTTCAAGAATTCCAGGCAGTTAGGACCAAGTGCGGGAATCACCGCGACTGACGGGAATTACAAATTTAAAAAAAATCATGGATTTAGCATTCTCCTCAGAATAACCTCAAATGCCTGGAATTTAAGACAAAAATCAGGCATTTGAGACACTTTAATTGCCTGAAATCAAAGAATAAAATACAATGAAACCATGCATCAAGAATTCCAGGCAGTTGGGACCAAGTCCAGGAATTACCGCAACTGACTGGAGTTACTAATTTAAAAAAAATCATGGATTTAGGATTTCCTTAGAATAATCTCAAATGTCTGGAATTTTTAAAAAAATCAGGAATTTCAGGCAATTGAGATACTTCAATTGCCTGGAATCAAAGAATAAAATACAATGAAATCATGGATCAAGAATTCCAGGCAGTTGGGACCAATCCCGGGAATTACCGCGACTGACGGGAATTACAAATTAAAAAAAAAAAACATGGATTTAGGATTTCCTCAGAATAACCTCAAATCCCTGGAATTTAAGAAAAAATCACTAATTTCAGACATTTGCGACAGTTCAATTGCCTGGAATCAAAGAATAAAATACAATGAAATCATGGATCAAGAATTCCAGGCAGTTAGGACCAAGTGCGGGAATCACCGCAACTGACGGGAATTACAAATTAAAAAAAAATCATGGATTTAGGATTTCCTCAGAATAACCTCAAATGCCTGGAATTTAAGACAAAAATCAGGCATTTGAGACACTTTAATTGCCTGAAATCAAAGAATAAAATACAATGAAACCATGCATCAAGAATTCCAGGCAGTTGGGACCAAGTCCAGGAATTACCGCAACTGACTGGAGTTACTAATTTAAAAAAAAATCATGGATTTAGGATTTCCTTAGAATAACCTCAAATGTCTGGAATTTAAGAAAAAATCAGGAATTTTAGGCATTTGAGACACTTTAATTGCCTGGAATCAAAGATTAAAGTACAATTAAATCATGGATCAAGAATTCCAGGCAGTTGTTACCAAGTCCGGCAATCATACAACCAACTGGAACTACAAATTAAAAATCATGGATTTAGAATTTCAGGGAATTGAAACCACACCCTGGAATAACCTAAAATGCCTGGAAATTAAATAAAAATACAGAAATTTTAGGCAATTGAGACAGTATAAGAATAAAATACAATGAAATCATGGATCAAGAATTCCAGGCAGTTGCGACCAAGTCCGGGAATTAAGGAATTACCACAACTGACTGGAATTACAAATTTAATTCAACTACAAATCAAATTTAATTTAAAACAAAAAAAATCATGTATTTAAGATTTCAGGCAACTGAATTTTTTTTCAACTATTATTCAACATTTAATTCAACTACAAATCAAATTTAATTTAAAACAAAAAAAATCATGTATTTAAGATTTCAGGCAACTGAAACCTCAAATGCCTAGAATTAAAAAAAAATCCAAGAATTTCAGGCAATTGAACCAACATCCTGGAATTCAAAAATAAAAATCCTGGAATTCCGGGAAAATGAGACAGTTCGACTGCTGCAATCAAAAAAATAGAAATAACTAAAAGGCTCTTAAATGCTACAATTTATTATGAAAATAATTCAAGAAAAATCTTACATATTTACAAATGCATCTTTATGGATTTAGTTTCTAAGACTGCATGATTAGATATTGGATTGGTAATTCTCCTGTATTTTTATTAGTTTTAGAAATAAGTGATGTTTACTAAGGATTTATTTATAGTTATAAATAAATAATTATAAATTAATATAGCTGCCAACACAGACATATTTTTATTTTGTATCTATTCTGAATAAAATGAAAAAATTAAAAACATACTTACTGCCCAATACTGATAAAAGGAAAAATTGCGACATAGTAGCTGACACAAATGCAGGAAACCAACCAAAAAGGCATTTTAAAATCCTTCATATCGGTTATCCTAACGATTTCCGTGTTCATATTCTCGCTTCTTCTCAGTATCCTGTCCGCCCTTCTGTCCATAAAACCCAGAATAAGGGAACACGCCATAGAAAGCAAACATGTGCTGGCAGCTTTAAAGATTCCATATTAAAATACTGTTATTTACAACTAATAATGTTATTACCAATAAGCAATGCCAAGCCTAATATGTGGGTGCCGCTAACCCTCTCTGCCACCCAATTATAAATCGGTTCCATAACCCAAAAATTAACGGTACTGCCCACCCTTGCCAAACTTAATTGAAGTCCGAACACCATGTTTAGTTCTTTGCCTTTGAACCAGAGTACCGCATAATTGTTTTGGGCAACAGCCAAGGATTCTGCTCCTAGGCTGAACATTTATTACAAATTAAATTTCAATACTACCAAAGTATTTTTGGAACTTACCCAAAAACAAACCGTCCAATTAACATCAGCCAATACAAATTAGCATAAGCTGAATAGGCACAGATCAATTGACCAGCAAACGTTAGGCCCATAAAAATGTTCGTTCCTAAACTGATCCCAAATACCCTGGATGATTGAAAAACAATTTTTGTTATTAAAATATTCTGCAGAAAAAAGTGGTCAAGACAAGACCCACCTATCAATTAAAAAACCACCAATGAAGCACATGATAACATTGGGCCAAGAATAAACTGAATATAAAGCGGTAAACTGGGTCTCTGTCAGGTTAAGGTCCTTCTCGTAATTATTATGGAGGGCACTGGGGTTGTCATAGCAAAAGTAGGAACCTATAAAAAGTGAGGTTTAAGTTCCAAGCAATACAAAGTTATAATAGTATATAGTTTATTGTTAATAGAAGTGCTTTATTTTGTTTAGACAAAAGGTGTGTAGCATTGGTAAAAATGGTTTATCTTTAAAGCTAGAAAAGGCAAATTTATGTGCTAAAACATTGGAACTATAAAAAAATAATTATTCAAATAAGTTGTGTAAAAATTGAAGTTTTTTAAGCAAATAAATTCATTTAAAATTTTAAAATAAAAGAAATGCTTTGTAAGACTACTATATTAAATGTATCAATTATTGTAATATAGTTTTTATACATAGTTACTAAGCATCACTTGCAGATTGTACAAAATAACTGTTGTCTTTTTATATGTAATCTATGGAGGTATGACCATGTTTCAGCCAAAATTAAGCAGTATTAAGTCATATTTTTGATCAAACATTTAGCTTTTAAGAGCCCCACATATCGTCGCCTTGCATACAAAGGGCCGTAACTCATAATTTGATTTTTTTTGGATTTCGCCCGGAGGTTGACAAATTTGGTGTTTTCTAGCTGCTCTCAAAAGGGCGTAACTCAATATAATTTATTGCCTGGGTTATGCACGCAAACTGTTTAGGCGTATCTCATCAAGTCATTTTAAAACAGCAGGCAAAAAGGCGTTTCTAAGATACATAATAGTATTGTTTACATTATACAATTTGGCATCTAAGGAATGTTTTTGCTATACATGGAGTGAAATTGACAGCAAAAGAGGCTCATCGGAAATATCAACATGTATCTACAAATGTTTGATGCATTACGATGAAAAATAGGTTAAATCTGCAGATCTATTTGCCGATGGCTGTAACGGCCAAAATAAAAATTCCATAGTCGCTATAATGTTACTATATTTTGTAAGAAGCAGCAAGAACATTAGGCAAATTCGTCTTCGATTTTTTGAGCCCTTTCATGGTCAAAGTGAAGGAGACTCAGTCCATAGTGACATAAGTACTGTCATTTCGCGTTCAGGAAACATATTTGTTCCATCTCAGTTGATTCCGATTTTTAGACTAGCTAGGGCTAAAAATCCCTATAATGTAATTCCAATGAATTATTCCGATTTCATAGATTTTAAAGGCTTGTCGAAAGATTTAAGAATTTTAAGCATACGCCAAGATGATGACAGAAACCAAATCAACTGGACAGAAATCTTTGAAATTAAAATTGAAAAGGAAAGTCCAGATAATATTTTTTTTAAAGTGTCTCACTGTGATGAACATTATAGAAGCCTCACATTGAAGAGAACAAACATAGATCATTTTTCCCTTGGAGAACTTAACAATGAACGACCAAAGATAACATGTCTTAAATATCAGGACCAAGGGCGTTAAGGAACCTACGTTTATTTTTTTGCGATAAGAATTTTTTTTAAGGCCAGGCCAGGATTTTCACTTTTCATTTCTTTGAAGTACTAGGTTAAAGGCGTATCTCAATCTTTTTTTGATTTTTGGAAAAACTGGAAAACCTATCTAAAATTTCATTAGCAAATTGTTCTAATCATAGATACCCACATGAGCACAAAATTTAAGCCGCAAATTCCAAACCGTTTTTCTCACAGCGAGAGTTTCTCTTGAGCCAACATCTTAAAATGCTTTTCCTGTAAAATACAAATATTTCAGATATGCTCCTATGTGTGCAAGTCGACGATATATCACCATTATATTCAATTTTCAAATTATGATTTCAAAAATGTTTTACTCAATTATTCTGTTATATTTATTAATTCCTTAGGTCATAATTTCGAAAATTACAGGTGTAAATGTAGAGTGCATTTACTTGGGGTTTAAAATTCTTAGTATAAAAAGGTTTCTTTCTCTTTTTTTTTTAATTATCTCTCTTTCTGATCTTGAAACTTCTGTTTTTATGTATATACTTAATGGTAGAATTAAATGCTTAAGTGTAATTTAAATGTTTCTTCTGCAATATTATCATGGAGGTATGTATTATAATTATATTAGTATTAGGCAAATAAAAGATGACTTAATATTATTATTAATACTACATTAGTCATTGTCACATCATACATTTTCTAATATCAGTAAAACACTTTTTATAGTTTTTTTAAATTATTTTTAATTCCTAGGAGACATATCCTCATTGTAAATATGTGGGTCAAAAAAAAAAGATAGTGTACACAGGCAAAAAAAAATCCCCTTATCTTTTGTGTCAAATCCTTGAAATTTCAACAAAAAGATAACAATTTATATACACAGAATATGTGACAGTATTTTATTTCCTCCCTAGGCAGGTCAAAGATCATTGGGAGACAATAAATCGTTATGTAAAACTTTAAAAAGACTTAGTCATAATATTAATTATTTTGCAATAATTGTTCACTGCATAAAGAAATTTGCCACTTTAGAAAAATAGAAGTGCATGATTCCTGGAATTATTATTACACCTGATAATATTAGGTTACAACAATAGTTTTAAATAAATTAGGGTTTTTTTATGCTTGTGAGGTTGAGAATAGACACTCAGTAAAGCAGAGAGAGTAAAAACTTACCGAAACCCAAAAAACACATAAAAACCAAAGCGATGAACCTGTGGGCCTTTCCGCTAGGGTGACAACAAAGGAAATAAAATTTGTCACAGCAGGTCTCGTCGTTCCTGATCTGAATATTGGGCCCCCCGTCCATAGTGCTTAAATAAATTAACCAAAAAACAAAAACAATAATAAAAAAAAATTTAAATTAACTAACTAACAAACATTAACGTCATTGGAGGATTATGACTGAATTTATTAAACAGAATTAAGATGGGACATGCGGGTACACCGATAAGAACCTAATCTATCAATTAATAGTAGTAATATAATAAATTAAAAAAAAAGGTGGAAATTCTATTGTGTTTTTGTACTGTAATTATTGAAATTTCTTTATCTTTGTTATGAGATGGGGATTCATAAAAGAACAGCTGATAACTGTCACGTGTCATATGTCAAAAAATAATCACGTGACTTGTATAAAACCCATATGACAGTTAAAAATGTCAAAGGATACGTCAAGTGATAAAGTGATTAGACAGGACCGGCTTAATCAATTTACGATTAGGTCTAGTTATGCGTTACTATTCAGAATTCCCTATATTTGTCATGGCGTTCATTTGAATTAGGCGCACATCTAACAGCTTTCACGTGTAATCATCATATGACATCAATAGGTTAATTATATGTCAATCTTTTGAAACGTGACAGCAAAAGTGTTGCGTGATTGAGGTTATGTTCTAGCGGAGTTATTTGATAAGGCTGGTATGGTAAAATTACGATTAACAAGAGATTAGCAAAAATAAAGTGTGTAAAACATAGTTCACTTATGCATCCCTATTGAGAACTCTCTATTTTTGTCAATCCGTTCATTTAAATTAGGCGCACACCTGATGGCTGTTATGTGTGATCATTATTTGGCATCAATAGGTTAAGTATATGTCAAACTTTTGACAACTGACAGAGAAAATGTTGCGTGATTGAGGTTATGTTCTAGCGGAGTTATTTGATAGGAATGGTAAAATTACCATTATTTAATGATGGGAATTAGTGATTTTTTTGGAAATTTTACTTTAAAATAGAGTAAAGGGTGTAAAAAAAAGTTCGGTTATGCGTTACTATTGCGAATTTCCTATCTTTGGCATGGCATTCAATTAAATTAGACGCATAACTGACAGCTGCCACGTGTGATAATTATGCGACATTAAAAGGTTAAGTATATGTCAATCTTTTGAAAAATGACAGCATAAATGTCGTGATTGAGGTGATGTCTAGTTATTTAACAGGGCCGGCTTGGTAACATTATATATATTTTAAATACGATATTTCAAATCCAAGAAATTACCTCAAGTGCCTGGAAAAAATAAACAACTACATTCTTTCAGGATGCTGAGAAATTAACTTTGTGCTCCCTGAAAACGCTAGAAATGCTTGTACAAAAAAGACACTACTGCCGCGCAATTTTTAAAGTGCCATTCCGTACATGCTGTAAGCACCATTCAAACCTCTGATGTTAAACTCCATTAAATTAAATTCATGCGAGTGGTCTGTAAAAGACAATACCACATATGCACAAGACACACAGTTTTCAACTGACTGACCACAAAAACACATTGACTAATCATAAAATACAATAATGAATGATCGCTACCTCTCGTTAGATTTTTCGGAGCAATATAGCATCGAGCTACAAGGGCTTTGAAAACCTCCAATGGTTCGGCATAATTCTCGATCCCAACCTAGAAATGAGCTTAGATTTCCTTAAAGTTACGAACTATTCCAGATGGAACGCACGCAGCTACATCAAAAGAATTTATTCAGAATGCAGAAAGAACAAACAGGCCAAGAACTATCGATATAGTTGAATCTGTTAAACGAAATCCAGGTACCAGACATATCGAATGATATTATAACGCAATAACAACACAGTTCCGGCCCATTTCATATAGAAGTTTATCCATTGATGTTCAGTTCCAAATCAGTGGCTCTGATGAAGAAAGAAAGCAAACCGAGGAAAAATAACAAATTGGTTGTACCAGCCTTAGAGCAGTACTCCTAGTGGAAGTGTGTATGAAAATACTGCACCAGTAGTACTGTTAAGCGATAAACCAATTATTATTTTATTTTAGTGAAAAAAAGAGAGAATCTCAAACAAGCCTCCATTTATTACACCAGTTATCAAGAGAGCAGTAGAGGTATAATTTTGGTATAATGTTATTGTAAATATTTATTAATGTTTTTTTCCGTAAACTAATGTAGCGGCTTACTGCCGGTCAGTTTCTGAACTGCCATTGTGGACGTCATCGTTTTCACAAACTAAAACAATTTTAGACGTTTATTTGAATCTAGATTAGTCCTAATTTATATTGTGAATAACATTATGAGTTTTCTTATCTGTTGTATCCCCTGTACGACCATCAATAAATAAATAAAAATAAAATAATCATAAAGTCTTTATTGACCCTCACACATATGATGAAAAAGTCTTATTTTCGATCCTGCGCATATCTACAAGTCATAGCTTGCGACGTGGTCATCATAGGATGGGTCGGAGGTAAAGTCTTCCGCGAGATGGCGACTCCTCTGGCCATTTCCGGTCTGTAGCCGGCGTAACTGGGCGAGGGCATATCGTGGGCCAATCGCAGCCGTTCCTCACCCACCGCCTTCGCAATTTCCTCTTTCGTTTCTTCACTCACCAGGTTCTTAAGGGGATCCACGCATGCGCCACACCTAATTCAATACAAAGTTCACAGATGTGATAAATGTTTTAAAAAATCACTTATGTAAACGCCCCTTTAGTAGTAAACTTTTTACTAAATATATTAGTTGTTGTCCTACTGACTGCTCCGTGTAGTCATGTGTTTTTGGAGTTTGAGGAGGTAAATAATAGAATGTCTTTCAATTGAGATGACAAAATGGCTGTTGTATCTACTAAAGGTGCTTTTACATGAGCCACTATATATTTCTCATTATCTAAGCGACAAAAGTATATAACGCAAGAGGCAAGTAGAAGTGTCTTTGGGGAAGGTTTCTTACAAGACGGGCGGATCTTTATTAATCCAAAACTGCGCAGTCGGGTCCGAGGAGCCCCTCCTCTGTTGGTCGTCCCACGGTTTTCCCTCTTTGATAAATCGTTCCTCCAACGGGGGATAGAGGTCGGTTTGCAAACTGACCAGGTCGCGGGTTTCGATTTTCGAAAAATTCGGAATTTTCGGCTTGAAACCGGACGCACCCTCGATTTCCGCATTGCGCCACTCGCTGGTGTAGACGAACTGGCAGAGCAGCCGACGCATCTCTGGATCTGGCACGTCGTCCAGGCTGCATGCCGGAGTCATGTAAATTCTTGGACGCGTTTTTTGGGCTTCCAGTTTATCGACTTCCGGTAGAGGCGCCTATAAAAGTCAATTTAAATTGGGTCAAAGGGTATTGGATAGTGTTAACGAATAATGAACCAAGGGCCAATTCGTCAAAATTGAGTTTTCTTAACAGGTGTAGTAAGGATGTAGTACCAATATAGTTATTCTAAGTCTTTCTACTACTGTAGATGTATTAAATTATGAATATAGCGGTCAAGAAACTGTTTAGATTCTTCGTTTATGTTAGATACCATTGAGGTAACTAATAGTGTTTGTGGGTTACTAAACCTTTCAAATAAACAACTTCTATCTTCGAGATAGATAGGATCGAGACTCTTCAAGTTTCTTTAATATTCTTCCACGTCAGCATCGCTTAACTCTGTATATAGGGGGTCTTATAGATCATCGTCAACATAGATTTATGAAAGGTAGATCTACCACCACAAACTTAGTTTGTCTTACAGAACATATATCTGAGTCAATAAATGCCAGGTCACAGGTTGACGTTATTTATACAGACTTCTCGAAGGCTTTTGACCGTCTGGATCATGGTATTCTTCTAAATAATCTTGACCAAAACTACGGTTTTTCTTCTCATCTAATACACTTTTTTAGCTTTTATCTTACGGGTCGTCTTCAGCACGTGGAATGTTATGGCCGTAGTTCGGCTCAGATAGTTGCAACGTCTGGAGTTCCACAGGGCTCCATATTGGGGCCGCTCTTCTTCAACACATTTATTAATAGTATATCGGAACAGCTCACTGTAAATAATTTGTTATATGCGGATGATACAAAATTGTATTATGGCATCAATAGTATCTTAGATTGTATGGAATTGCAAAATAATATTAATCTCCTCAATGCATGGTGCAAAAATAACAATCTTCCTCTTAATGCTGCCAAGTGTAAAGTTGTTTCTTACTCTTTGAAGAAAAACCTGATTATGTATGACTATACTATGGACAGTGAGACTGTCCCGAGATCAACGGAATTCAAGGATTTGGGGGTGACATTCGACAGCACTCTTTCCTTTCAGCCACACATTCAGGACATTGTTAATCGGAGCTACAGAGTGCTGGGTTTGGCATTAGGAACGCACATAGCTTTAATAATAACTTTAGTCTTAAAATTTTGTATTTTTCTTATGTGAGATTAACACTGGAATATGCTTCTTCTGTGTGGTCACCATTTTATATGAATCATATACATGAACTAGAAAATCTTCAGCGTAAATTCCTAAAGTTCCTTTCATATAAATGTGACGGAGTGTACCCAGAAATTGGTTTTTCACGCCTACTAGAAAGGTACTCCTTTAGTAGTCTTGAGGAGAGGCGAAAATCTGCTGATCTGAAATTTTTATTTAAACTTCTTAATAATAAAATTGATTCGCCAGACTTATGTAAATCTTCATGTGCCCCGCATATCATCTAGAAATTCTGACATATTTTACCTATCTAGACCTAGAACGAATATTTGTAAATATTCTTCAATGCGTAGAGCATGTGGCACTTTTAATTCTGTTCAGGATCAATGTGACATATTCAACTGCAGTTTGTCCGAAATTAAAAGAGTACGCGTTTCATAGATAGTAGACATAAACAAAATTATTTTTTATTCAAGTATTATATAATATTGTAGGAAACTATTGCTATTAATAATGTATTCTTTTTTTTTTCTCTAGTTTTGGATTGTAATTTGTATAATATTGTATTTTTTTCCCCCAATCAATAAT
Organism: Anthonomus grandis grandis; assembly: GCF_022605725.1. NCBI lineage: Eukaryota > Metazoa > Arthropoda > Insecta > Coleoptera > Curculionidae > Anthonomus > Anthonomus grandis. The sequence continues at coordinate 7,477,999 of NC_065558.1, forward strand.
TGGAATTTTTTCTGTGGAGTGGTGTAATTAAAATAAAATAAAATAAAACTCATATATCAAGGTAATGAAAAATATGAAAATATATATTTGTTTTTTTCGTCTTGAAACCCTGCAGATGAAGAGCTAGAAAGTCGTTGATGATTGTTGCAATTGTTTGAATACATGTTATGATTTTATGATGCATTTTTGCGAAATTCAGAGAAAAACGAGGTAAAAAGACATCCTACTACATGAAAAATGGTTGTTGTAAGCATAAAATACATTTTCAAACTTCTAAAGTGCAGAAAAAAGCAGTCGTAAGCAAAAAAACAAGGGCTACACACTCACTAACACCTTGCCGATACTTACTTACTTTAAACTTAACAATTAATACAATAATAAATTATTTTTGACATAAAATTTAAAATAAGCCATTTTAATTAATTTGAAGTCACACTGGCTATATATCCCATTATAAAATACTTGGATATTTTGGAACAAATAATAGATGATTTTGTCTTAAGGATTTTCGCAATTTTGGTTGGAATATTTGTTTGACTAATTTTGTTCTTCACTTTTCATAAAATATTCTTTATTCAAACTTATAAAGTAGGAATGTTTAGCATGGATTTAAGGGTAAATACATGATTCTAGGTTAAAGATTTTAGTAGTTAGGGCAGGCTTGGTTGAGGTGTTTTCTTCGCAAATTTTCTTATCTAATTTTCACATTCTTTGGGAACATTTTTATGAAAGAATTGAAATATTCTTAAAAGACTTTAATCCAATGAAAGAGCGTTTCTCGCCAAACAATTTTGTAGGAGCAGGATTCTTGTAGCTCAAAAACTTTTTTAGTTAGAGGCAACTTTGTCTGCCAAAGAGATATTGGACGTTTTTGAAACGTTTATTGCAACATTCAAATTTTTTTATTTTGGCGGACATTTTTGGCCATAACTTGGGAACCACTTGGAATATTTTCATATTTTTTTCACATTTATTTGGCAGGATTTCTGAGGGTAGAATCGTGATTTTAGGTTAAACATTTTAGTAGATAAATGATGATTTTAGAGTTGCAAGAAAAAATGTTCATGTACACGGAATTTCTTTTATCTTGCCAATACTTTATCAAAATGAGTCGATTTCTACTCTCTAACTTAATGATTGATTAAGGACATTATTGATGGATAATATTGATGTTAATATTGAAGTGTTGTTATTTTTTAATCGCTTTTTAATGTGGTTGAATAATGAGCATTTTATCAATTTTCCAAAACCGCTTCTAATCTATTTTTTCGTTTTAAAGTTTGTACAACAAATTTGCGGTGCGGTTCCGTATCCGTAATAGGTTGTTGTGGAATTTATTTTAAGACAGGACAAGGATATTCCGCAACCTCATACCATTTAATGAATTCTGCTTTTACAGTTAAATGATACATTTGCTTTATATTTGCTAAATTTCTGCTTGAGTTTTAAATATTCGGCTAATCCTTAGCCAAATCATAGATCCAAATAATATGGATTTTCACCAGTCGTTCTTCGCAATCATCTTGTTAATCATATTCAGTTTCAAGCAATTCAGTTAGAAAAATACTTTTATATGATAGATACCGAGGATTGAAAACCCAATAATTGAAGTGTTTTATGTGCAATAAACTACTTTGGTTAAGAATCCCGGGTTTAAATTTTAGCGCTTGGTTCTTTGTACGTTAACACTATCCAATTAATAACTACAATTGGCTTAAACTTAAATTGTATTGTAGGCTTCACTATAAAATTGTAGTTGTATTTTTTGCAAATAAAGATTCATTCATTCACAATAATTTAATCGACTTATCTTCTGGTGCTTTGTTTAACTTAGGCGCCCGGACTAAGAGCGGCACTTACCAACTTTTCAAACGGTTTTCTAGGGTCAGTTTGCACGATCGGTTTTGGGAATAAGAGTAAATCAAAGGGAATATACACGTCATCCTTCCATGTGGTAAAGGTTTCGTTATCGGTGTAATGACGTTTCGGTGGAGGTTTAATTGGTTGCTCCGCCCTTATGCGAGGGTTCTTTAAGTTTTCCTTTTTCCTATCGCAGTACTTTTTAAAGTCGTTTTGGTAAGTGGTTTTTTCTTCAAAGGCGTTCAGTTTAATCTTGTCGTTGAAGCAGTTCATTGTGTCCAAAAAAAATTACGGTAAAGAGTGACAGGATGTCAAAATGAAATGTGATTGATGCGTCAACCCCAATTTTATCATTTGTACTTGGTGTAATGATTCTGGAATAATTGCGCAATTTACTGAATTGCAGAATCTTCATTAACAGCTTTTGAAAAACCCTTATATTATTTTAAAAATTAAGTTAAACTCATCGGCACGGTTCTCAGTGTCAGCTACTTTTTTCCAATTAATTCGTTAGTCACTTCAAATTTTTGATACGAACAAAAAATGTAAATGTGACTAATGCGTTAATCCTAATTTTATCAATGATACCTGAAGCGATAGTGATTCTGGAATAATTTACTCAATTGCAGAATCCCCAATTGTTGATACTATTAACAGCTTTGAAAAACCCTTATATTCTTTCAAAAATTAAGTTAAGCACGGTTTTTATTTTCACCTACTTTTTTCCAATTAATCCAAAGGTAAATTAAAATTTTTAATACTAACAAAAAATGTTATTTATTAATTAATAAAATTTTAATTACTACGATCAATTTTTGATTCCTGAAAGAATTGTTATTTATAAACTGAACAATAGTATTTATCTAATCAAGTAAACACCTGATTAGTGAAGTGCCTACCTACATACACTTGCAATTTATATAAATTATGTTGGGTCAATCGGTGGATTCTTAGTTGTCAATTTACTTCAGGGTTGAATACTACCAAAAAAAAAATGAAAATTCAACTTTTCTTGATTGGGCTAGTTACTTTGGGGGTGGTATCCGCAGGTAAGGTGCAAGTACCCTTTTTTACACACATCTATATGGTGAATTTCAATAGGAAATATCGAAGAGTACGGAGAACCAAAACTAGAAGGTATCATAGATGGTCTGATCAACACAACGATCAACAACATCTTGGCAAACTTGACTGATCCCATCGCCATTTCCAACCTGTCGCTCAGCTTCGACCAGGACTTACTCAGGTGAGTTTGACTTGCCTTAAGTGCAGTCCTTTCGTCAATTTCCGTGCGTTTCCAGTGGTTCTACCAACATTTCCAAATTCCAACTTTATGGCATTAAAAAGTTGGTTGCCACTAACATCTCTGTCAGCGTACTGTCGTTGGCAATGAACGCTACCATTGAAGTACCACAGATTCTACTCAACACTAAATATTATGCCGATATTGTTGCTGCCCAGCTGGTTCCTCTTTATGGAGATGGTTCCATCAGGTAGAAATCGTTATTATCATTATTGCTATTATTATTAATATTATTCTTTAGTGCTACCATCGATGACATCGTGATCCAAGTGGGTGGAAAAGTGAACATGACAGGCGGTTTGTCCTTGTCAAACGTAACAGTTGCCTTCACCTTAGGAGATGCCACAGTAAGATTTTTTTATCGTAATAACAGCATTCAAATTCTTTGATCTTTTCTTTTTTATTAGTTTTCCTTGACTGGTCTCCTAAATAATCCGGATCTTAGTTCCCTGATCAGTCAAGTTCTAAACGATAACGTGGTCAGTTTCATTAACGATAACGTCGAGGTTCTTAGCAAGATTATCAGTCCAATTGCTCAACAGTTGATCAATGTCATCTTAAATGGAGGATCTAGCAGTGCCCTCGAAGAAGAATTGAGGGCTTACCACTATGACAGCCAGCAGAAATTATCTTAAAATAAATGTAAATTTTAATAGAAGTACATGTTTAATAGGACATTATTTGGTTTTATTACGGCTTGACAAACACCTGGATAATTGCTTGAAGAGGGTATTGAATTTTATATCTTATCATTATTGATATTCTATTTATACAGAACTCATCAAGACAGTCCCGTTTTGATCTTAAAGCGAAAATAGGATTTTTAATTGTTTTTTTGAAAATGAAGATTATGACTACTGTTATTATTGGGTTCGTGGTTAGATAAACTGGTTTTAATGGCTTGTTCTCTTGTAATGATATAAATTAAGATGGTGTCGTCTTTTGAGTTTTTTCCAGTTGACTTAATGGTGCAATTATATTTTTTATAATTCTTAAACAAATCAAAGTGAATCCATTGATATGGTACTCATTTTGTTACCCAGTATTTGAGGCTATAGAAATTTAGTACACATTTCAGAAATATCCTGTGAGATTCTGATCTACTGCCAAGGTATTCCAGGCAAGGTGTCTTATAGAGTCTTTCCAGATGCTAATAGAAATTTCGAAATTTGCTGGAACAAGTAGAAGAGAATAAAATTGGAATGAAACTCACACCTTTACAACTTGAATGCTTCTTAAAGAAAAGAGAACATTGTTTTCTGTTTAAATAGAACCATTTTATAGCCATCGACTGGGTAACCACAGAAGTGAATTAGCTGCAAAGTATAGCGTGCTGTCATCGGCAAAGAGCGTGCATTTTGCATTCGTTGTAAATGCTCCAGAGATCATTTGCATATTTCAGAAAAAATGCTGTTTTTTCCAAAATACGGAGTGAAGACAGAAATTGCTACTCTGCAATGATCTGGCCAATTCAAGGCTTCACACAATAAATGCAACACAACGATATCAATTTGAAGCTTATTTACACTTAAGAGAATATAAATGATAACCTGTATGTTGCTATTAACCATGTAGCTATGGATGATGACCTTGAAATAATTTCTAATTTTTCAATGAATCTAAGTGAGCTAGAGTTTCCAAACATAAACAGTGGTGTGCGCTCAAGTGTTCCCTACAAGAACCTTCAAGAATTTTTAAAATATTTTTGACTAGTTTTTGAGCAATGGCTAGGTTTGTCCAGGAAGTCTTTGTTATAGTGGTAATAAATAATGAAAATAAAGTCTAGGGTGGCCTTGAAGTATTTTCTAATTTTCCAATAAAACTAGCTGAGCTAGAGTTTCCAAATCTGGACAGTGGGGTGCGCTCAAGTATCCCCTACAAGAAACTTCAAGAGTTTTTAAAATATTTTTGACTAGTTTTTGAGCAATGGCTAGGTTTGTCCAGGAAGTCTTTGTTATAGCAGTAAAAAAAACTGTAGGTAAACCTTGAAATATTTCCTGTTTTTCCAATAAAACTAGCTGAGCTAGAGTTTCCAAATTTGGACAGTGGTGTGCGCTCAAGTGTCCCCTACAAGAAACTTCAAGAGTTTTTAAAATATTTTTGACTAGTTTTTGAGCAATCGCTAGGTTTGTCCAGGAAGCAGGAAGTCTTTGTTATAGTGGTAATAAATAATGAAAATAAAGTGTAGGGTGACCTAGAAGTATTTTCTAGTTTTCAGTTTTCCAATAAAACTATAGCTGAGCTAGAGTTTCCAAATTTGGACAGTGGTGTGCGCTCAAGTGTCCCCTACAAGAACCTTCAAGAATTTTTAAAATATTTTTGACTAGTTTTTGAGCAATCGCTAGGTTTGTCCAGGAAGTCTTTGTTATAGTGGTAATAAATAATGAAAATAAAGTCTAGGGTGACCTTGAAATATTTCCTAATTTTCCAAGAAAACTAGTTGCGCTAGAGTTTCCAAATTTGGACAGTTGTGTGCGCTCAAGTGTTCCCTACAAGAACCTTCAAGAATTTTTAAAATATTTTTGACTAGTTTTTGAGCAATGGCTAGGTTTGTCCAGGAAGTCTTTGTTATAGTGGTAATAAATAATGAAAATAAAGTCTAGGGTGGCCTTGAAGTATTTTCTAATTTTCCAATAAAACTAGCTGAGCTAGAGTTTCCAAATCTGGACAGTGGGGTGCGCTCAAGTGTCCCCTACAAGAAACTTCAAGAGTTTTCAAAATATTTTTGACTAGTTTTTGAGCAATGGCTAGGTTTGTCCAGGAAGTCTTTGTTATAGCAGTAAAAAAAACTGTAGGTAAACCTTGAAATATTTCCTGTTTTTCCAATAAAACTAGCTGAGCTAGAGTTTCCAAATTTGGACAGTGGTGTGCGCTCAAGTGTCCCCTACAAGAACCTTCAAGAGTTTTTAACATATTGTTGACTAATTTTTGAGCAATGGCTAAGTTTGTCCAGCAAGTCTTTGTTATAGTGGTAATAAATATTGAAAATAAAATGTAGGATGACCTTGAAGTAATTTCTAATTTTCCAATAAAACTAGCTGAGCTAGAGTTTCCAAATTTGGACAGTGGTGTGCGCTCAAGTGTCCCCTACAAGAACCTTCAAGAATTTTTAAAATATTTTTGACTAGTTTTTGAGCAATCGCTAGGTTTGTCCAGGAAGTCTTTGTTATAGTGGTAATAAATAATGAAAATAAAGTCTAGGGTGACCTTGAAATATTTCCTAATTTTCCAAGAAAACTAGCTGAGCTAGAGTTTCTAAACCTGGACAGTGGTGTGCGCTCAAGTGTCCCCTACAAGAAACTTTAAGAGTTTTCAAAATATTTTTGACTAGTTTTTGGGCAATCGCTAGTTTTTTCCAGGAAGGCTTAGGTGTAGTGGTCAAAAGAAGGATTGCATTGAAGAAGAAAATTAGCAGAAGCTTATTACTACACTAGAAAAGGTAGAGGGTTGTAAAGAAGTGATTTAAGCACCTGGAAGGGTGTTGTTTATCTTTGAAGGCTTCCTACTGAAAACATTACTAATAAATTTATACATGTATATTTATTTAATGATAACCAATAGAAATTCTAACAGTAGAGTTCCTGATAAGCCTTAGATGCAGTAAGATTTTTTTGTCTTCAACTGCTATTATGAAATTGTAAGACTTTTCTAAAAATCAAAAGAAACCCATTGACATCGTACTTTTTTTTAGCTACGTTTTTCCAACTAACTCAGTGCATATAATTGAATTTTTGATACCCTTTCAATTTTGCATGAATACCCTATAAATTCATTGCAGTTATTATAAAAAAAAGAGCAATTAAAAGTTCACAATTGTGCTTTTACACCTGGAAACTTATCTGAAGAGGCTCTTATCTAATCACTGTATTGATTAATTACTAATTTAAAAGTCAATCGCGGTTGTGCATCACATCCAGTTTTAAACAAATAAAAATTAAAGCGTCAACATGAAGTTTCAGGTTTCTTTAATTGGGTTTATTTGTTTAGGAGTTTTGTCAGTAGGAGTTTTTGCAAGTAAGTTGAGATTTGTGCTTAAAATCACGTATTGGTCAACTAGATGAGAACTTCGTTATTTACATATTAATCCTCTAAATATTATTACACGTCTAAATTCTATATAAAATTTCAATCAATTTGATGGCCACATGCCTTGAGAATTTGGCCCATTAAATTTCTTGGAATTTAACGTAAAGTCAAAAAATAGGCTGCAACAAAAATTGATTTCCGTTTTCTTTAGACAACCTTGAGCAATACGACGATCAGAAACTACGAGGTATCATCGATGGCATGATTAACACGACAATCAACAATATTCTGTCAAATTTAAACGAAAGCATTGAAGTGCCCATTTTAACCTTAAACTTAAATCAATCCTTACTCAGGTAGGTTAATTTTAAAAATTTTTTCCACTGTTACCAACTAGCGAGAAATTTCCAGCGGATCCGCTAATATCGTCAATTTCAACCTAACTGGAATCAAAGAACTGGTAGCGACCCAAATTAACGTCAGCATTTTATCGTTAGCGATGAACGCCAGCATTAAAATACCGCTAATCCAGTTGGATACCGCTTATAATGCCAGTTTTATTTTGGCGAAATTTTTCCCGTTGTTTGGAGACGGCGCAGTCAAGTAATTATTAATTATTATTATTATTTTTAACCGCTCAATTTCATACAAATTTATTTAGCGCTACCATAAACGATATTGACGTTTTAGTAGGCGGCAAGGTGAACCTGACCGGCGGCCTGTCACTGTCAAAAGTGACAGTTTCCTTTGGCATTCAAACTGCACAAGTAAGATTTTATTTCATTGTTTTCTATTGCTTATATTAGTTATATTTGGAAAATGGTTGAACGAAAGTATGACTTGTGACCTATCAAAGTAATTGGAATCGTACCCAGATTCTATAAAAACATAATAATATTTATTTATTCCGACCGCACTGCCTATTTACAAGAATATAATAAAATACATGTGTGTGAAGAAGATGACAATAATCAGTAGTATGAAAATGAACATAACTGTAGCAAAAATAAAGAACAAAAAATCGAAAAATACAAAAACGTAAACCCATAGAGAATTTCAGCACTTTAGTTTTTTGTAATCAAATATATTTCAAAATCAGGGTAAAATGTGAGTAACTCTGATCGAGTCCTTCTTGCTTTAAGATTATCGATATTACATATATATCCTTCACTAACTAATAATTATTATGAAAATTCTGGTAAATTTTAATGTCAGCCTTGGAGGCTAGGGAACGAACAAATGCTTTTTGAACGGCTTCAATTGCTTCCACATGTTTAGCATCAAAAGGTGACCCTACAGGTGAGACATATTTAATCCCAGAACGAACAATTGAATAGTAGAGCATCATGAAACAAAAGAGAGATAATTTACAACAAAACCAAGATTACGCATACCCTACAGTCACATCATAACAAGGCACAAATGTTTACTGTCCAGTAACACTTTTTTCATTTGATCAAGTATTGTTTTACAAGTGACATGATGTAGAGGCAAAAATTGGTTCGTCCTTAATATTATGACTATCACTGTTTTTTATGGCAATTGTTCTCTTCACCCTTACTTTATTGTAAGACCAATTATAAATCCAAAAGCCAAACACACCGTATTAAATCATATTGTATTTGTCATCTATGAATGGGGAGGTAAATTATAAATTAGGTCTTATAGTTTGGAAAACTGTAGATTTGATTCTATCATGTTTATGCCAGTTTCAGAGATGGATATCAGTTCGAAATTCAAGGAATATTGCAGAATGCAGAAAACATGATGTACATCTGTTTAAAGGTGGTGTGTAGATTAGTTTTCAAAGAGAAATGGATGGTCACTCTATTGCCGAATTGTATGCGAAAGAAGGTCACAAGGTCAAAGTCTTGCAGAATCTATATACTCAAAGTAAAAAAATTACACGATGTTGCATTCAGCACATTCCGAAGAATTCCTATTAATAAATTTAATATTTACTTTTCTAGTTCAACCTCTGATGTTTGTGCTTAATGTAACCGTCTAATATCCATAATCAAAGACACCAGAAAAAGGCGAATTTTTTTTTTTACGATCTTCGGAAGGAAAGTACACCGAATACTTTACGTTTCGATCTCCAGCAGGTCCAACCTCTACCCAGGACTAATATTTTTGATGCATTCTACGCTCATCAAATTAGTCTTTACTGTATTTGGTGGAGATTCCAAAAGGTTTACTTCGATATTACGACTGAACGCCTGTTTTTGCAACAGTTGTGCAGGTCAAAACAAAAATACCCACATTGTCCACATTCTGTAATTCTGTATGAGATTGAAAGATTTAATACACGTAAGTGAAATTAAGTTAAGTTATCTCTACCGGTGAACAGGACCTTTGGGAGAGTAGAAAAGTTGAAGAGAAAACATCCCACCTTAACCAGTTACGTTGATTGACTTCTCAACTTCATTTGATACCCAAATGACACCAATACAAAACTTGGAATTCGTTAGAGGATCAGCCTGTAAAAGTTTTTTCTCGAAATAATTAAAAGTGGACTTATCGGTTTTTAGAGGTGAGCTCCTCAATTAGGTCTTATGTTTTGTTTTTCAGTTTTCTGTGAGTGGGCTCTTAGGGGACGACGAATTAAGTGAGATGGTAACCACGTTCTTAAACGATTACGTGGTTTTCATTATCAATGATCAAAGAACTCTCATTAGTGAACTGATCAGTCCTATTGCCGAAGAGCTCATCAATGCCATCTTAAAGGGAAGCTCAACGACTCAACTAAGTGTTGATAAGGAGGAGTTTTACGAAACTGAATCCAATTCTGTGTAAAAGTAAATAATAAATGACATGTATAAAATTTGATTTATTTATTAAATAACATAAGATATCCTACACGTACTGACAGACCTCTTGCTAAACTAAATCGTTTGATTATTAAGTTCTAGTCGTCGAATCCGATGATTTCTTTTAAGGTAGCGCCGTATCGTAAAGCTTCTGATGTTCTCGAAGATTCTCCAGCCGACGAGGGCATTATGGACATGTTGCGCGTGCGCTCAGTCAGTTTCGGAGAATTCTTCTCGCTCACTCGCACTCCTGGCATGACGGTCATACGACGGGAGGCGGGCATAGCGGCCATCTGACGGAACAGGTGCGACACCTCGTCTTTCATTTTCGAACTAGCCATCATCTGGAATTTTTTTTGTTGATTTTTAACTATAAACAGTGATTTCTATGATTTTTTTTTTATTAAAATAAGCCTTTCGACATGGCACTCATGCGCCCAACACTCAATAGACAGTTTTCGAAGATGCATATGTTTTGACGCTTAACATAGCCATAAACGTTATCTTAGCCTCTGTTTGACGGCTCCCCAAAAAGTGTTTGTTTCTTTTGCCGCTAGAAATTCGTTTTCTTTGTTTTCTTTGTGATTATTGAATTATTGGAGATTAAATAAACCTGAATTATTAATTATTATTATTTGACAATAATGTAAACAAGATTAGTGCGCATGCGTTTCGCTATGTTTATGGCTATGTCTATCGTCCGTAAGATGGCGTACATACGATAAATGACGCGTCAAATGTCATACATGTCAATTAATGGTTACCCGTGATACTTTTTAATGATTTCGAAAACTGTCTAATGGTATAATTAGATTTTATATGCGTTCAATGGTTTTCTTAAAACCGTCTTAAGACTTTTTAAAAATCAAAATACATCCATAGACCTGGTATTTAAGTAACTTTCCAGCTATTTTTCACCAAATAATTTCTTTATCCAGTAATTCGAATTTACCTTCGTTTAGGGGTAAAATCACATGCATGGCTTATATTCGGATTCGTATGTCGGCCATCTTGCTTGGCAAAATTGACAGAAATGACGTTGTTGACATTGACTGATGGAACATCATTTGTCATTGGAGTTTGTTTTTAAATGTATCAGTGTTGCCAGATTGGTGGTTTTACTACTAAATTTAGGGTTTTCTTAATTACATTTTTTTTTAAGGAACCACGCTATATTTTATAAATATTTCTTTGTATCACTGTGGACACGAAATTAAAAAAGTAAACTTCTTATAAACCGATGCTTTCTAGTGGGAGAGAATCTGACCTATGGATGCTATTTTAAATTAATTACATCTTTTCTTTAAAATTTTTTATTTCAATACCAGGAGTAATGTTTTAATTAATTTGCAGCAATTCCAAGTTTCAGGTAAGAGAATATGATTTTATTTATTACTATTATCTTTTTGTATTGTCAATTTTTAATAAAGTCAAATTCAATTAAGACGTTTCACCTTTCAAATATTTGATTTTTAACTTCGTCACTATCACATGCATGGCTTATATCGGATTCGTATGTCGGCCATCTTGCTTGGCAAAATTGACAGATATGACGTTGTTGACATTGACTGATGGAACATCATTTGTCATTGGAGCTTGTTTTTAAATGTATCAGTGTTGCCAGATTGGTGGTTTTACTACTAAATTTAGGGTTTTCTTAAATATTTTTTTTTGAAGGAACCACGCTATATTTTATAAATCTTTTTAAAATCAAATTTAATGAAGACGTTTCACCTTTCAAATATTGAATTTTTTACTTTATCCCTACCTCCTTGTTGGACCCCTCATTTTTTTTTCACAACCAAGAAATTTTTTGGTAAATATCCATCCTGTAGTATGTACATTTTAAAGAGTTCTGATGAGATTTTTTCAATTTACTCCTATTACAAGAAAAACATGGAGTATGATATGCAATGTAAATTTTATAATACTTTTAATACCGCCGGTACTACTGATACTACTGGCTTTACACTAAAATACATATTTATTTAAAAGTTTAGTTATTATTCGAAGAAAATACTTTTTGTTATAGCACTAGCACATTTGAGTTTTATTTTATCCTGATCAATATCTAATGCTAACACTTATCAAAAAGGCCCTATGTTCCATCAGTAACCTTTTTGACTAGGCGTCTGTTTCAGAATATATTGCAATTAAAAAACAAAATTATGAGATTTCTTATTAAACGAAATTTAATTTTCGCGCCTAAATTTTGCCACGCCTTTCTACCATTTTGGTTGGTCCAATCAGGCATGTCAAACTGTCAGGTTAGTTACAACAATTTCCGTTGCCACGCAAGCAGATTTGTTTGATCAATTTGTACGCAACCACCACTACTCTATAGTTTTGTGTTTTGTGGGTAAAATTTCAATTAATTTACCTGGATAATCTTCTGCTCCCTCTTCTCCAACTGTTTCATTCCAAATACATCTTCAAACTCGAACTCTTCGATCGCTTTGGCGCAACAGTCTAAGAACTCCAACTTGTCATTGTCTTGCAGTTGTTGTGCGCACCCGTTAGCTACCTCCAAGTCGTTTTTCGCGTCATTCTTATTGTGCTCGGCCAAGTTCGCCTTTAGCAATAGCATGCAACTGTTGAAGATCCACTTATGGTTCCTGATCGATTTCGCTTCTTTTATGCATTTTTTCCCGTACACCCGAGATAAATCGTAGTGTTTCTCTTCGAGCTCATATCTAAAAATAACTTGTTGATAAGATTGTAGGATTTATCTAGTTACTAAAGCTTACCTGGAGAGCTCGTAGTAGTTCCAACATATTTCCTCGGGGGTGGTGGCTTTGGTCAATCGTTCCGACAAATCGGAAATCTTCTTCTGATGATCGAAGACGAAAACTTTCAGTTGATCGATTATCGAATCGGACGATGGTTCCCTGCTCAACGGAAGCCCCAGGATGGTAAAGATCGCATTTCGCTGGACATATTCTGGACGATCCTGGCTGATCCGATAGGACGAGTAGTACATGTCGCACACCTAAAAGTCAGCCAGTAAAAGGAGATTCAAAACTTCAGAACTTCTAAAAAACTATTTTTTTTTTTAAAAGTATGCCTGACATAAGAAGCAACAGCCTCACAAGAATATAATATAATCTAACCGATCTGGAAACTAAGGCTTTATATAACATTGCGTGTGACTCGTCAGAAATTTAATTTACTCTTACTGATTCCCAACAGTACTTTGGTGAAGAGGTCATTGTTATATGAGGGTCGAAAAGTTTTTAATCATTTGCCTATTGGTTTAAAAGCAACTAATTCATTAAGGACTTTTAGACAATTGCTAAAGAAGTCACTTTTAAGCAAACCTCATTATAACTTAGAAGAGTTCTACCGCGACGACATTGAGGATGTTGTATAGTTTTATGGGTTCCTTTTTTGTTGTGAATGAGGCTAAAGTTTTATTTATATAAGTTTTTTAATTGGTTTTATAACTTAAATCATATGCTTTACCACTGCCTAGGACTTATGATGAACCCCTAGTTTTTTTTTCTTTCTGGCGGTCGAATAAGCAGCAACGCTGGCTCTTTTAACTGAAATAACTCAAAAATAGGCGATTAAATTATTTTAAGTGCCTAATAAATTTTGTATAAACAGGTTTTCTTAATAAATTACTGAAAGTTTCACTTTTTTTTCTGAGAGTAGTTTTCTCAGTGAGGAGTTTTCAATTGAAAATGCTTTTCTGTTCTTTAATAAGTAAGCAATATGTCGGTTAATAATTTTCAGTGCCCTATGAAGTCTCTATTTAATTTAATTAACGAGGAAAAGAAGAATAAAAAAATATGTTAAATAGGAATTAAATAAGTGGGAATTAGATCGGGTTCTAAACAATCTAATGAAATGAAGGCATTTACAAACTAAATAAAACAGATGACAATAAATTTAACATAATTTCATGAATATTCAAGAAGTTCCGGGATTTCTGCTTCATATAATAACGTTCTGAAAAGGGCCATGGTCAGATAGAGGATCAGAATTATAATTTAAAATCGCATTTCAAGTTAATAAGGAAATGTACGTTGTACGATGCCCTTGACTTATTATGAACCCCTAGTTATTTTTTCCTTACTGGCGGTCGAATAAGCAGCAACGCTGGCTCTTTTAACTCAAATAACTTATTTTTCGACAAAGATGCAGCTGGTAAAACATTGCGATGTAATTTCGGGACACCCTGTATATTAGCAAGTGAGTTACTTATTTTGTTGGCTATTACGTCACTTAAAAGTATTAGAGTAAAAATCAATTTAGAACATGCAAAAAAATAAAAGAAAATTGACGTGCCCGAGCATTTTTCAACCAGGTTAATTCATTTACCTGTGAAAGGAATTTTTTTCCAGACTTCTTGGACACACTGTATAAAAAAAAAGAAAATATAAAAAAGCGATCCTCGGATACCTTTTCGTAAATCATTTGCTGATAATCCGCCTTGTCAGGCAGCAATTTCTTCGATTTCACATCGCAAAACTTCTGAAATTTATCGATAACGTTTAGGAACGTGCGCATGTCCAGTCGATCGAACGCTTCGATCATACGACCCACGTAATTGTTCGCCTCTTTTTTGGTGACTTCTTGTTGGTGCTGTTGTTCGATAATCTGGCGTTGCTTAAGTGCTCCGGAAACTTTTGCCTCTTGATACTTTATGAAGTAAAACGGTTTACGGGTACGTAACAGTTCCTGCTTGAAGGACACCTGAAAAGCAGGAACGTGTTCAAGGTCTATGAGCTCTTGCATTTTAATAGTCAATATTTTGAGGATAAAAAACGGATTAATATAAAGCTATATACCATATGCTTCGGATAAACTTTAGAAAACTCAGAGGAATTGGAAAACGATTGAAATTGTATACGTTTAATTAACGTATATCAGCATATTATACACTGACCGTTTTATGACAATTCTTGGCCAATTGTTGGATCCTTTTGGATCCGTTCGCGTTCGGACTGTGCGCCCCCGGTTCCTTTTGCAAGTTCTGCAAGAATATCTTGTCCAGATACATGACGTCCAGGTACTTCTCCGCCATGTAGTTCTCGATGTTCGTCGTGTACTTCTGCAACGGTTCATAAGGGAAACTATGACGGAAAGGTGGCGCCCTCTCCTCATCCGGCACCACCGAATGTAAGGAGTTCCTGATCTCGTTGTCATCCGCCAATTGCTGTATGGCACCTGAAAGTAAGGAGTTGTTGAGCACGACGTTTATTATTGTGATACATATATTTTTATTGTCTAACAGGAAACGATTCCCCATTTGGTACAATTAAATTTCTTGTTATCATTAGTTTAAAAAAACAAAATAAACCCATAGACGTGGAACTCGTTTTCAACTAACTCGATGGTACAATTATATTTTTCTATGCGTCTTAAGACTTTAAAAATCAAAATACATTCATGGTCATGGTATTTAAGTAGTTTTGGCCAATTAACACAATGGTAAAATTATGTTATGTGGTTATACAATTAGATTTTTTCTATCTTTAACCGTTTTCTTAAAATCATAAAACTTTCCACCTATTTTTCACTAAATAATTCCCTTAATATCCAGTAATTCGAATTTACCTTTTAGGGGTAAAATCACATGCCTGGCCTATATCGGATTCGTATGTCGGCCATCTTGCTTGGCAAAATTGACAGAAATGACGTTGTTAATATTGACTGATCGAACATCATTTGTCATTTCATTGGAGTTTGTTTTTCAATGTATCAGTGTTGCCAGATTGGTGGTTTTGCTACTAAATTTAGGGTTTTCTTAATTAATTTTTTTTAAGGAACCACGCTATATTTTATAACTTTTTTTCAAGTCAAGTTCTTATAAACCGAAGCTTTCTAGTGGTAGAGAACACTACAATGTATGATGTAAGGATGTTATTTTAAATTAATTATATCTTTTCTTGAAAATTGTTTATTTCAATACCAGGAGTAATGTTTTAATTAATTTGCAGCAATTCCAAGTTTCAGGTAAGAGAATATGATTTTATTTATTACTATTATCTTTTTGTATTGTTAATTTTTAATAAAATCAAATTCAATTAAGACGTTTCACCTTTTAAATATTTAATTTTTAACTTTATCACTACCCCTTGGTTGGACCCCTCAGTTTTTTCACAACCAAGAAATTTTTTGGTAAATGTCCATCCTGTAGTAGAATAGTAAAGTAATTATTGAAATATCGACAGATAATATTGATAAATTCGGAAATGTAACAAATAACAACATCAAACTCGGTAACTCGTGAAATATAAAACTAATAGTAGGTAATAAATTAAAACGACTTATAATCTAGTTCTATTTGAAATTATTTAAGGTTATACCAAAGAGATCAACATCAATATGTAACTGAACATCATTGAATCAGTTGCATGCTCTATATATGGGGCCTTTCTTAACCAAATTGTGATCAATTTGGTTGTTTCATATTTTAAATAAAAACACCAAACTCCCACAAACAGCAGATTCCTGAATAGACAGTGCACCAAATTTTAAAAACAATAACTGCTGACTGAAGCAACATTATTCAACTTAAAACCCATTTGTAGAATTTTCGTTGAACTGATTCGGGCCTGTGAATATGCACTGCATAATTAGGAAACCATCATAGAGGAGCATACTTTAGGCAAGATTTTACTAGAGAGTTAAACAAAATTGTCCTGCTTGAAGTATTAGAAAATAGTTCTGTTGATCTTCTAATGGAATCTAAGGTCTTTACACAAGATCTTATGTTGGTATTTATATGAGTATTGAAGGTAAACTTTTTATCAACACAGACCGAAAATTACAATTTTTATGGAAGTGCTCAAAATACGCCTTCTTTTGCAACTTCTTTTAAGATCCTTGACCTTCTTCCTGTCATTTTAAGGACGCTACTCTGCACTAACTATACTTTTCAAAATTGGAGCTAATATAACATAAAGCTCTAAGAACAAATTAAAAGATCTTGTGCTGTGGAACCTTGGTTAATTTTAAAATCTATCTATTACTACCATCATAATGAAAAATTGTAAAAAAAGACACTACTAGACCTCCAGGTCACGAACAGAATCACAAAGAGTCAGAATCACACTAGAAGTATGATGAATGATTTCAAGTCAATCTCATGTTTCAGTAAAGAAATTCATGACATTCTAAAGATTAAGTGGGAGTCTGTTAACTTGACACTATTCATAAACCTTATCAAGATTAATTTGCAGCTGCATGACTGTGAATAAGACGAAAAATCTCTATGTCATTCGCAAATAGTAGAAACTCACTACTGTTACTCGTGGAAAGAAAAATGAAGCAAGGCAGTTGCTTCCCTGGGGGGCCCTATTTGAGGCATTGTTGCTAGACTATCTAAATCTATTGAATTCTACAAATTGCGGTCTATTTACTGAGTAAAAAATGAGAAACTGTACTAGATGATCAAAAAAATCGATTTTATATTTCCATGATTTAACCAATCGAATGCCTTAGAAAAATCCCAGTAGATGACAGCAAGTTGGTATTTGCAATTTATAGCCTTGTATGCGTGACGCAGAAATAATGTTAAGTTAGTGATTATTGGTCTAAACTGAGAAAAAAAAACAATGCTGAATAGGTAAAATAAGAGGCTTAATTTCATAAAACACATTTCTATAAATGTAGGTCTTAATGACTTTAGAAATGGAGATTGGACGATAGTTCTCTTTAGACAAATTTCCAGACTTTGGGAAAATTGCTTGTACGTAGTGCCAAATTGAATTAATTCATAGATATGAATATTTTGAGAAGCAGATTATATTCTAGTTATGTTTCTTGCTTGTGGTATAAATTTTCAAAATATCTTGGCATGTATAGAATTTTCAGTATTTGTTATATAAACCCTATACGCTACATCAATATAGGACTTTATGGGTGCTCGGAGGGCTTTATAAGCAGCTAATGATTTAGTTCTTTTCCACCTATATTTCTCCTTGAAAAAAATCCATAATTTGGGCAATATACCAGCTGGGATATGATATTTATTTTTTCGATGCCTATAACGAGAAACTGCTTTGTCAAAGACCATAGAAACTGAAAAAATATACCAACATCATCAAATTCAGGAAGAAAATTCTGCTGAAGTGCAGTGATAAGCTGATATAGCATGGGAAAGTTAACCCTTCTAAAATTATTGTTGAGACTTTTAAGGTTTGATATAAAGTTACAATTCCTATTGTTTCTGCTCAAAATGATATAGCAATAGAAGGATGGTAAGTATCTTTCGAGAAAAGTGAAACACCACCATCAACAGTGCAACAGATCAAGGATATTACCTTGTACATTACAAAAAGTCCACCTTCGTATCAACAATAGAATCTTAATATTGATATTAGAGTTACCCATGATTAAAACCTTCTGGTTTTGTCTACAGTTAAGAAAAGATATATAGTCAAACAACCACCTGTAATCTTCAATTGGAGAATTAGATGGCACATAAATAGCAAATTTAATAATAAACTACATTAATCCTGCAGCAAACAACATCCACCCGCGGAATCTGATTCTCCAGACACATTAAATTGTTGTACCTTTTGATTTTAATGTACCTTTCGCTATTTTAATGTATTTATCTCAAAAAAAAATTAATTGTAGACTCTGATAATGATGAGTGAAGTCGTCGAAATGAACTCTCGACTAAATGATCGGGTATTTCATTTGTGGAGAAACGTCGTTCCACTCTTTATAACCAGTTAACCACTCCACTTCCCACGAACTTCTATTTACAAAAACATAAAAAGTTATTCAATGGGATTTAATTTTTTTAAATAAATTTAATGGAGGATGACTGAAGTATTTTTAGTTACTCATTGACATATTAATTGCACTGCAAGTATGGACGACTTCTTCAACTTTAAAATCTTATTGTCAATAAACAGTTTATTTTGATGCACTAAGAACATCAGTATAGATTTTGCATCTGGTCTATATTAAGATGACTGCTTTCAAATGAATCATTAGGATAAAAGTCCATAACCATTCTTTCATTTATTTAACTATACATTACAACTTACAACTGCTCTTTGCTGCTTGGACTGGTTGCTTATTATGAGTTTGCGCCTCTATCTCGATCAGTTTTGTTAGCATAAACTTCTTCGGTTTCTTGGGTTTACGTGCGGGAGTGGGCTCGTACGGTTTATGTGCCAAAAAGTTCTTTTTCCAGGCCAACTTCCGGATTATTTTGAAATGGTCTCTCAACGGACGTCCGGCACGTTCACCCAAGCAATTTTCGATCGCATCCGTGCACTGCATCTTGCCCAAGGTGAACACTTCCGGTTTCGTACGTTTGGGGATCAAACGAGTGTTTTGCACTAAGCCTGTGAGTCATATCTGGATTATTATCAAATTTTGCGTACCTTATCCGGTTTCGTACCCTCCTCGAACTCAGCGCATAAATATGTATTTAGAGCCTTGTCGCTCAGAATGACCAAATCGTCCGGATCGTACGTTAAGGCCTGGTTAACGTCATCCAGGGCCTCGCGGTACTGGATCAGCTTGCTACGGGACTTCGCCCTGCCGATGAGCGCCCTCTTGTCGTCTGGAAATTTCCGGATGGCCTCATCGAAAAACTTTAAAGAGTTCTCGTATTGTTCTAGTCTGGAAAGCGACTGGTTATGGCGCTAGGAGTAAAGGTTTTCTATAAGTTACCTGGATACGTAATATCCTATTTCCCTATGTAGGGTCCTGCTTCCATAGAGGTCTGGTTTGGCAAAAGGGTTGGCAAGAGGCATCGTAGATCCAAAAAAATAAGCTAAAAAAACATTCAGGAAGTGATAAAAGTGTCAAGACGGTAATGTCAAGATTGACCTGTTAGATATGATGGGTTAATGAATACAGTTTTTATCAGGGTCTGTTTTATTTGCTTGAAACTTTTTTTTTGTTAATTCCAGGCAGTTAAAGGCGTTTTAAATCCGTCACAGGAAACGCAGTCGTTTTAGGTTTCTTATCGTCCAGGTAGTTGAGGTCATAAAATATTGCAAGTGCTTGAAAAAATTTTTTTTCTGGCAAGGTGCTTTTGAAAATAAAATTAAATATTCCAAGCAGCAAAAACATCATTTCTGTATCGTTTGAACCTTAGATTAATAACAAATTATCGTTAACTTATCCTAGAATTAAAAATAGATGCACAATTCTCAAAATACTATTAGCCTGAGGAAATCAGGAAATTCTGTCTTTTGAATTTAATATTTCATAAATTTTAACTAATAATTTTAATATATTTTAATCACTTGATAGTCTTATTGAGAAATACTTAGAATTTTTGGCATTTAGCGATTTTACGTAATTTGGCATTTTATTCCAGGAATCTTATTTACGGCGAGTGCCTGAAATAATATTTCAAATATTTTGCACCTTTTGCCAGTTCATTTATAGTATTAGTCTTTGGAATTTAATATTCCTAGATGGCTTTATTCCAGGAACCTCATTTACTCTGGAATTAACTTTAAAATATTATTTAATCTTTTCCTGGAATGTTGTTGTCCATGAGACTTAAATCACTATGAATCTACTATATGAGTTACTGGAATATTCTTTCTTTTGAGTATCACTCAACAAAGTAGTCACAGATGTAGGTAATTTATACTCCCAGATCCAATTCAAGAAAACCAAGAAAAATCTGCAAGCAATGTCTGTTTTGGTGTTCTTCAGCATGCCAATAAAAAACGTCTTCCAAGTAAGAACTCGCCAAGAAAACTGACGTTTTTTAGGCTTAAATGGGTTTTTTCTCAAAACCAAATCCAAGAAAATGACTTCAATGTTTTTAATAATCAATTTTAGTCTTAGAATCGCTCAGTCCTAAGCCCTCAATCCATTTACCGGCCAGTATTTCCAAGTCTTCAATAAAGTTGTGTACACAAGTCGGATGGAGTACTAAACGGTTCTCGATTCTGTCGTTACAACTGAATGATTTAATTATTAAGTCGGACGGAGGACTGAACGGTCGATATTTGCTAAACTATCGCAGAGATGGCGCTATAACATCAAAGGGTGTTTCAGGCTACTAATAGAGGTCATGATTTAAACTCAGAGACCTATAAGCTGTAAAAAAATATGGAAAAGAGAAGAGGAAGAATGGCTTACTTCGTCCAGGCAGTTGAAATTGGATTCTTTCAATTCCCTGGAGCCCCACAATCTCAAATTGCCCGAATTGTTTTCTTTTTCAACTGCCTGGAAGGAAAAAATTATGATCTAAGACCAAGGACTTAAAACCTGTAAGAAAATATGAAAAAGAGAAGAGGAAGAATGATTTAATTCATCCAGGCAGTTGAAGTTGGATTCTTTCAATTCCCTGGAACTCCACAATCTCAAATTGCCCGAATTGTTTTTTTTTCAACTGCCTGGAAGGAATAAATTATGATCTAAAGCCAGGGACTTGAAACCTGTAAGAAAATATGGAAAAGAGAAGAGGAAGAATGATTTAATTCGTCCAGGCAGTTGAAATTGGATTCTTCCAATTCCATGGAGCTCCACAATCTTAAATTGCCCGAATTGTTTTTTTTTTTAACCGCCTGGAAAGAATAAATTATGATCTAAAGCCAGGGACTTGAAACCTGTAAGAAAATATGGAAAAAAGAAGAGGAAGAATGATTTAATTCGTCCAGGCAGTTGAAATTGGATTCTTTTAATTCCCTGGAGCTCCACAATGTCAAATTGCCCGAATTGTTTTTTTTTCAACTGCCTGGAAGGAAAAAATTATGATCTAAGGCCAAGGACTTGAAACCTGTAAGAAAATATGGAAAAGAGAAGAGGAAGAATGATTTAATTCATCCAGGCAGTTGAAGTTGGATTCTTTCAATTCCCTGGAACTCCACAATCTCAAATTGCCCGAATTGTTTTTTTTTCAACTGCCTGGAAGGAATAAATTATGATCTAAAGCCAGGGACTTGAAACCTGTAAGAAAATATGGAAAAGAGAAGAGGAAGAATTATTTAATTAGTCCAGGGATTTGAAGCTGGGTTCTTTCAATTCCCTGGAGCTCCACAATGTCAAATTGCCCGAATTGTTTTCTTTTTCAACTGCCTGGAAGGAATAAATTATGATCTAAAGCCAGGCTCTTGAAACCTGTAAGAAAATATGGAAAAGAGAAGAGGAAGAATGATTTAATTCATCCAGGCAGTTGAAATTGGATTCTTTCAATTTCCTGGAGCTCCACAATCTCAAATTGTCTGAATTGTTTTCTTTTTCAACTGCTTTGAAGGAATAAATTATGATCTAAAGCCAGCGACTTAAAACCTGTAAGAAAATATGGAAAAGAGAAGAGGAAGAATGATTTAATTCATCCAGCCACTTGAAATTGGATTCTTTCAATTCCCTGGAGCTCCACAATCTCAAATTGCCCAAATTGTTTTCTTTTTCAACTGCCTGGAAGGAATAAATTATGATCTAAAGCCAGGCACTTGAAACCTGTAAGAAAATGTGGAAAAGAAAAGAGGAAAAATGGTTTAATTTGTCCAGGCAATTGAAATTGGATTCTTCCAATTACCTGGAGCTCCACAATCTCAAATTGTCCGAATTGTTTTCTTTTTCAACTGCCTGGAATAAATAAATTATGATCTAAAGCCAGGCACTTGAAACCTGTAAGAAAATATGGAAAAGAGAAGAGGAGAAATGATTTAATACGTCCAGGCGGTTGAAATTAGATTCTTCCAATTCCATGGAGCTCCACAATCTCAAATTGCCCGAATTGTTTTCTTTTTCAACTGCTTTGAAGGAATAAATTATGATCTAAAGCCAGCGACTTAAAACCTGTAAGAAAATATGAAAAAGAGAAGAGGAAGAATGATTTAATTCATCCAGGCAGTTGAAGTTGGATTCTTTCAATTCCCTGGAGCTCCACAATCTCAAATTGCTCGAATTGTTTTCTTTTTCAACTGCCTGGAAGGAATAAATTATGATCTAAAGCCAGGGACTTGAAACCTGTAAGAAAATATGGAAAAGAGAAGAGGAAGAATGATTTAATTCATCCAGGCAGTTGAAATTAGATTCTTTCAATTCCCTGGAGCTCCATAATCTCAAATTGCCCGAATTGTTTTCTTTTTCAACTGCCTGGAAGGAATAAATTATGATCTAAAGCCAGGGACTTGAAACCTGTAAGAAAATATAAAAAAAAAGAAGAGGAAGAATGATTTAATTTATCCAGGCAGTTGAAATTGGATTCTTCCAATTCCATGGAGCTCCACAATCTCAAATTGCCCGAATTGTTTTCTTTTTCAACTGCTTTGAAGGAATAAATTATGATCTAAAGCCAGGGACTTGAAACCTGTAAGAAAATATAAAAAGAGAAGAGGAAGAATGATTTAAGTAGTCCAGGGATTTGAAGCTGGGTTCTTTCCATTCCCTGGAGCTCCACAATCTCAAATTCTCCGAATTGTTTTCTTTTTCAACTGCCCGGAAGAAATGAATTTTGATCTACGCCTGCAAGAAAATATAGGAAGATAAAGGATGAAGAACAATGGTTAAATTAAAAAAATTACCTTTTTAATAAAGAAATTAAATATATAAAATCCCAATTCAACTTTCAATCTGCCTCGAATTTTAGGAGACTTTAATCCTGCAGGAAAGTTCTCTTTGACTACCTGGAAAAAATACTGATTTAATAATTACTAAAGAGACTCAACTGCGAAAAGTAACTTGGCAACTGCCTGGAAGAACAAAAAAATTGATTCAACTTCAACTGCTTGGAGTTTTTCCCTGTAATAAAATTATTTTTTACTTCCAGGCATTTGAAGTCGTTTTAATCCAGTCACACTTTTAATTTTGTATCCAAGTAGTAGAAATCACGATGTGACTTTTGTGCTCTTAACCTTCAATTGCTTGGAAATAATTTATGAGAATTCCAGGCAGTTGAATCTATTTCTAAGCCCCAGTTAAGTTTTGTTGTTTTTCCATGTAGTTCAGACCAATTTTTCAGAAGAAATTTTACACTAGTTCTATTTTTGAGTAGATATCTTCAGAAGGAATTATAAGAGTTTGTTCCAGGTAACTGTATAGAAGAGTACAAACTTTCACATCAGAATAAATTTGTTGGTAGTACAATTTTATGATTTTTTAGAATAACCATTGAAATTAGTCCAATTTTTTTCGAAGGGAATTATTAGCAATTAAATTTTCAACAAACGTATAAAGACTCTAATAGTGTTTTAGTAAAAATGTAAACTAAAACTAATACAATTGGCCA
The DNA here is from genome assembly GCF_022605725.1 of Anthonomus grandis grandis. NCBI lineage: Eukaryota > Metazoa > Arthropoda > Insecta > Coleoptera > Curculionidae > Anthonomus > Anthonomus grandis. The sequence goes on from NC_065558.1 coordinate 7,502,174, forward strand.
TGTGAGTGTATTCAGTGTATAGAATAGTACAATTTTTTTATTGATTTTATATTACTTGCCAAATTTAGAAGAATTTAGTAACTTATTTTAAAAACAAGTACAATTTTTCGGATAAAGCGAAAAATTAGTAGTCATTACTTAAATTTAATAATTAAAAAACACAGGTTCAATTGCTTGGAAGAAATCAGCATTTTTTTATACTCTAATTGATTTTTTTCTACTGAATGTCACTTTAAATCTCTACTGCCTGGATCTAATGAATTTCTTCCCAGGCAATTAAGGACAAATTTGTTTTTTTTTTAATGTGAATGTCCGGTGGAAATCCGTTTAATTTATGAAAAAAACCATAGGACTATACAAATGTCGGTGCAAAAAATCCATTGGACGTCCATACAATTGCGAAATAGATCCATTAAACGTAATTCCTTGTAATTCATTTTACCAGTGAGTTCTTATTTTATTAAAACCATGAGATTTATAATTTCATAAATCCATATAAGAGGTCCATCAATCCCATCGCCTTGAAATTTGACCATAGTATCTCCTTTTAAGAAAAGATAATAAAAATGTGAGTTCAATGAATTTTCATTAGTTCATTAATAATTTCCTAAATCATATTCATATTCCTATGCATATTCATCAAAATGAAGAAACATCTTTCAACTATTAATGGGTGTCTGATGTAGCTATAAAATGAGTCCAATGCCTTCTCAAAATCTATCCATTGGACTCAGGTAGATATTTTGGAAAGCCAATGAAACTCCATTGGATAGAGATAATTCAAAACCCATCAGCTTATACAAAATTATCTTCCAGAGAATGTCCATAATTAATCCATGGACATTTCGACTTGGGACCAATGCACGACATCCATTGGAGGATGTGTGCTATATGGGGAACTGCTTCCATAAGCTCCATCTATTAAATCCCAACAACCGTGTTTTTTTCCATCCTCTTCTTTCGTATGTACTTAAATATTGCAAGAGGAAATGGGACATTACACCGTGGACGTCGTCGCTCGCCCCACCATCATTAACAAAGAGACCACCTTCGTAGGTATTCTTCAAGTTCACATAACGTTCAAGTTCTTCATGTTGTGTACGCGGTGACTTCTCGACCTCCCGTTAGATCGCGTTCCTCCGTTGGTCATTCTTAAGCGACGTTTTAGCACTTGCGAACATCCTCAGGAACAAAAAAAAAACGGTTTAGTGCGTAGTTATTGTTGATGTGCGATAATGGTTTCGGTTAAAGTGAATATGCTCCTGACCGGGTTATTTCAAGTAAGTTTAGGCAAAATTAGGTTAAAAATTCATGTTATAAAAGGAAATCTAGGTAAATCGATGTACTTGGCGCGAAAATTACAGTTAGGTACCGAACGTGAGGTCAATGATCATCGCATGACGGTTGACCGTGAAACGCCGTTTTACATGTAAAATTCACCGTCACAATTTTTGTAACGGGGTCAAACTTTTGATGTAAATTATCCATATCCGAAATTATCCGTAAAAAATTGCTTATACTCTAATAATATCCATAGAATCTCCGCGGGATATTCCTAAAAATTTGCTGTATCACTTTCTTAGTATTTGAATCTATTTTTTATATTCTAAATTTGGGCGTGGCTTGTACCGTTAAATGACAGTTTCAACTCTTAAAATGGCGGATTGAGGCCATTTTGATTCCTGTCTCTATCTCTCTCTCTCTCTGCCTATCTCAGCATTTCAAAGTCATATTCTCACTTGATAATAAATCACTAAAGTCATTAATTAATTACACGCAATTGAATTCGAATTAAATAGAAAAGAAGTCTGACATTTAACAAATAAATCTTTCTATTTTTTTATTATTCGCATGTCATTATTATTTTGAGTAGGGCGATCAAAAAGTTGACATTTGACAAGTAGCTGTATTTATTATATATTCCTTCCACTGTTATCGGTCTTACCTACACAATGAAACACTGATTAATTCTAGGCAGTTGAATTAGAATTTAATAAAAAAGAAATCTGGCAAGTACGGAATATAGCTACATACTTTGTACACTAATCGCATAATCGTAAAAATAATTTTGCTTTTCTCTCTCTTTATCATATCCATGTGTCATTATTATTTTGATTTGAATTAATTCTAGGCAGTTGAATTCGAATTTAATAAAAACGAAGTCTGGCAACTATGAAATAGTTTCTTATTTATGTGTACACTCATACATAATCTAAAGGCATATTACTTTTGCCTATTTTCTCTCTTTGTCACACTCATGTGTCATTACCATTGTAGACACATAAAATTTTATTGAAAAAATATTATTGACAAAAAGTTGATATTTGATAAGTGGGAATATTTATATAGTCATTCCACTGTTGCCAGTCTTACATATTAAATTAGTAAAGTCATTAATTCATTCCAGGCAGTTGAATTCGAATTTATTTGAAAAAAAATCTGGCAACTATGGAGTAAAGGTACGTATAATACTTTTGCCTCTTCTCTTTCTTTGTCACACACATGTAACGTGGTCATTGGAACAATCAAAAAGTTGACACTTGAGAAGTGACCATACTTATTTATGCATTTCACTGTTGCCAGTCTTACGTATTAAATTAGTAAAGCCATTAATTAATTCCAGGCAGTTGAATTCGAATTTATTTGACAAAAAAATCTGGCAACTATGGAGTAAAGGTACGTATAATACTTTTGCCTCTTCTCTTTCTTTGTCACACACATGTAACGTGGTCATTGGAACTATCAAAAAGTTGACACTTGAGAAGTGACCATACTTATTTGTGCATTCCACTGTTGCCAGTCTTACGTATTAAATTAGTAAAGCCATTAATTAATTCCAGGCAATTGAATTCGAATTTAATTGAAAAAAAATCTGGCAACTATGGAGTAAAGGTACGTATAATACTTTTTCCTCTTCTCTTTCTTTGTCACACATATGTAACGTGGTCATCGGAACTATCAAAAAGTTGACACTTAAGAAGTGACCATACTTATTTATGCATTCCACTGTTGCCAGTCTGACGTATTAAATTAGTAAAGCCATTAATTAATTCCAGGCAATTGAATTCGAATTTAATTGAAAAAAAAATCTGGCAACTATGGAGTAAAGGTACGTATAATACTTTTGCCTCTTCTCTTTCTTTGTCACACACATGTAACGTGGTCATTGGAACTATCAAAAAGTTGACACTTGAGAAGTGACCATACTTATTTATGCTGTTGCCAGTCTTACGTATTAAATTAGTAAAGCCATTAATTAATTCCAGACAATTGAATTCGAATTTAATTGAAAAAAAACTGGCAACTATGGAGTAAAGGTACGTATAATACTTTTTCCTCTTCTCTTTCTTTGTCACACATATGTAACGTGGTCATCGGAACTATCAAAAAGTTGACACTTAAGAAGTGACCATACTTATTTATGCATTCCACTGTTGCCAGTCTGACGTATTAAATTAGTAAAGCCATTAATTAATTCCAGGCAATTGAATTCGAATTTAATTAAAAAAAAATCTGGCGACTATGGAGTAAAGGTACGTATAATACTTTTTCCTCTTCTCTTTCTTTGTCACACATATGTAACGTGGTCATTGAAACTATTAAAAAGTTGACACTTGAGAAGTGACCATACTTATTTATGCATTCCACTGTTGCGAGTCTTACGTATTAAATTAGTAAAGCCATTAATTAATTCCAGGCAATTGAATTCGAATTTAATTAAAAAAAAATCTGGCGACTATGGAGTAAATGTACGTATAATACTTTTGCCTCTCCTCTTTCTTTGTCACACACATGTAACGTGGTCATTGGAACTATCAAAAAGTTGACACTTGACAAGTGTCTTTCCACTGTTGCTAGTGTTACTCATTAAAGTCATGAATTACTTCCAGGCAGTTGAATTCGAATTTAATAGAAAAGAAGTATGACAACTATGGAATATAGCTACATATTTTATACACCCATGCCATGATAATATTAATTTTGCTTCTTCTTTTTCTTTATCACACTAATGTGTCATTATTAATTTGATTGGAGCTGTCAAAAAGTTGACATTTGACAAGTGGCTATATTTGTGCAATGTGTATATTGAATCCAATGTTGTCAGTCTTACACAATAAACCACTAATTAATTCCAGGCAGTTAAAATCAAATTTAGTAGAAAAGAAGTCTGACAACTATAGAATTTAGCTGCATATTTTTAGACGTACACCTATAGCATAAGAATAATAATTTTGCTTGTTCTCTCTCTTTGTCACACAGCCGCGTCATTACTGTTTTGATTAGAGCTGTCAAAAAGTTGACATGCGAGTATATTTGTATACTGATTCCACTGTTGCCAGTCTTACATAAAAAATAATTAATTAATTCCAGGCAGTTGAAATCAAATTTATTAGAAAAGAAATCTGACAATTGTGGAATAGGTACATACTTTTACTAGTGCATCCTTAATAAAAACATAATACTTTTGCTTTTTCTCTCTCTTTTTTATCATTATTAGAGCTATTAAAAAGTTGACACTTAACTAGCGGCTACGTTTCCATACTCAATCCGCCGTTGCCAGTATTACACAAAAAACCAAACTTTCTTACTATAAAATCTTTTTAAGGTGCTGCTATGGAACATCCTGATTGGTACCGCCTTAACGAAACTAACCTCAAACTGTCAAGGGGGCGGCGAACTGAAGTACCTTTGGGGTGACGCGTTAAGTGACAACCCCAATTGCGTCGGCCCCACGAACCGACCGTATCCCACGTAGGTGAATATTTAGGTCCGTAAAATATTCCTTAATTTAATTTGTTTTGGGTTGTAATTTTCAGTGATGTGATCGAAAAATCGTTCAAGAATGACCGGATGTGGCAGGGGCATTTCCGTACTGCACGTTCTCAACGTACCATCGACCCCTACCAAACCAGGAAGGCCTTATTGAAGACTTTCGAGCAAAACAGTATTGATTTAGGGGCTAGTTCACCCAGACAAGGTAAAATCCGCTCGAAATTGCTCTTTTTTATGTTGGTAATATTGAGGTTATGTTTAGGGAGGGCGTCTACTATGTTTTCGAATACTTGCGGCGGAATGCCCCCGAGACTATGCAAGACTCGTTACAATACCACCGCCCCTATGTACGGGGTGTCGTTGACTTCCGGACAACCGGTTACCATCGTACAAAAATTTCCCGACCTGTTGCAGCAAGTCGTTTTTGAGGTAAGTTGCCTCACTTCCGAACAATCACGTGACTTAGTTTGACACATCCTTGCAAATGTTTAATCTGTCACGTCAAATTAATGTCAACGTCAGCTGTCAATGTCAAATGCTTCTTAAAATATTGACCCTTTGAACTCTAGATTTCTTGATTGACCCGTTAACTTTATTATTTTATAGGTGTGTGAAAGTTCGGAATGTGATATGGTTAGGGGCGAATGTATGCAGACCTACGTGCCCTACCTGTTTTTGGTTATCCCTCTAGGGCCGGTTACCCTGACCGGTCAAGACTACGTACTGGTAGAGAGCGGTTGCGTATGTCGACCAAAAAACACCGCTAGCAACCAAACCCTTTCGAAAGTGTAAATATTAGAATTTGTATTTTATGTTTATTTATTTTTTTTTGTCGAGGAAAATGTTGGGGGATGTGAGGGATGTCTCAAATTTGAACAGTCATGTGCATTTAAATTTGAGACATTTTATTTTTAACCTACAGACAGTGCCAATTATTGTAATAATTTATATTAATCGGTCTGTAGGCAACGAAACGTATTGTGTTTGTAGAGACTGATTGAAATTATCAAAAAAATTAATTAATATATCATTATTTAAGATACCTATTATATTGTCTTTCTAATTTGGTCACCCTGTAAATTTGGTTAAATGTTTTCTTATTGGTAGCGCCCTGCGCCATCTATCGGATGCAGTCAAAGTATATTGACTGTTGCCCTTTGAATATATTCTTCTACAAGTATTCAAATATATTATTTATTACTAAAATTAAGCCTATTCTTTATTTTATGTAAGTATTTTATTGCTAAAAGTAAATTAAGAAAATATTAAAAAATACGTTTTACAAGCCAACCCTGGACTGTGACATGGTTGACCAGATGATATTGACATATGTCAGATCTGACATATAACACCTGTCAAGTGTCAGTTCCTAGACATCCATTAACAGCTGATACTGTTGTCAGTTGTGTTGATAATGCGAATCAAATCTAAAGGATTTTTCAATCATTTAAACTGAAAAGTCTTCATAACGTCCAAAAAAATGTCGCAAATGTAATACGAAAGTGAAACCGTTATGAAAATGGTATAATAGTTATTATATACATTTATTCGAAGGTTATCTGTTAACGTGAGGTGCTTAACCTCAAACTTGCCCTAGAAATTTTTTTTAACATAAAAAAAGAGAAAATGAGCAAAAATGACTGGAACGGGCCGGGTCCTGTTCCGAACCGGTGGCTGAAATGTCCCAGAAAAGCCGACAGGTTAATTGTGAATAAATTTATCGCCTTGAAGACACCACTTAGTACGGATTTTGATGATCAAGTGCCTGCCGAGTGCAGATTTCATCCAAAAATGTTTTTTGACATATGCAAAGCGAAAAAAGTAAGTATTGAACGTGTTTATGTTGGGGATAAAGACAAGTCGTCCTTCTAGATGAAAGTAGGGCTGTGGATAGATCTGACCAACACAAAAAGGTTTTATGACCCAGCCGAAGTGGAAGCACATGATTGTAGATATATTAAGTTACAATGTAGGGGACACGGCGAGACTCCGTCGGATGAACAAGCAAAGAGATTTATTGAAGTAGTCCATAATTTTATTATAAAATATCCATTGGAACTGATCGCCGTGCATTGCACTCATGGTTTTAACAGAACTGGATTTTTAATTATAAGTTACTTAGTTGAAAGAATGGATTTGAGCTTAGATATTGCCTTACAAACATTTGCCGAAGCTAGGTAAGTACAACTAATGTTATGCATGCTTACAACTTAAATATTATAAGTTTATCTTTCACATTTTATTTATTTAAAAGTAATAATAATAATAATATATTTATTGCTAAGGAAATCTTACTCAAAAGACAAAACCACTCCAAACTACTATCTCGAAAAAAGAATGAAAAATATGCAAAATAACATAAGAGATACAAACTCCAATAGTTTTTCCAAAATTATAAAACTATGGCCTTTTAAAAAAATCTACATTAAAATCTTATCTAAGAATTAAATGTATTTTATTTATAAGTTCGGCAATTACTGTGATAAATAAATCTATGAATACATACAAGTAAGTAATATGAGTAATAATAGTTAAAACTGGCTCAGACTCGTCTGATTCATGTTACACATTTGTCTTTTTTCATTTTCTGTATGTGTTTTGGGTGCATTCTGAATGTCATTAAATCTTAAATTTTTACTACTTGTTTGTTAATAATTAGGCAAAGCTTTGCAAAAAATTTTTCTATTTTGAATTTGAAACCTTTATCTTATATAACTTTACAGACCTGTCGGAATATATAAGCAAGACTATTTAACAGAATTATACAGGAGATATGATGATATCGATGATGCTCCTCTGGCTCCTGATTTGCCAGATTGGTGTCTGGAATTTGACGATTCCAATGAGAAAGATAATGAACAAGTCAAGGAATTTGAACCTTCCACTTCTGAGTAAGTGTTTGTTCTATGTGTTTTATTCAATGTGTCTAAAATTTCTATTCATTTTCAAATTGAACCAAATTCTTCTTTTCTATCTAACAGTCAGTCCAATAATTCGTCTGCTCCCGTTCAGCAACAGCAACGAAAAAAGAGTAAAAAATCAAATGTTCAATTTATGGATGGTGTACCAGGAGTAACACATTTCAATGAACAACCCAAAGCTCACAATTTACAGAAAAAGGTGCAAAGCCTGTGCGGATGGAAAACAAAAGGCTTTCCGGGCTGTCAGCCAGTTTCTATGGATGTGAATAATATCAGTTTATTAAGTATGAAACCTTATAGGTGAGTGAGTATTGATTGTTATAAATTTCTTGATTGTTTAATTTTGAATTATTTACTCCTACTTTTCAGTAAAAAAACTGAAATTTAATTAAATTGTTACCGAACTTTCAAAATATTTAGACTTTTATAAAGCCTTTGACTTTGGTAAAGAAACTGATCAGGTTTCACATGAATTTTTTTCATAAGAATGGGTAAAAGGGTGCTTGTTCAGATCACTTTCCCACTCATTTTATAAAAAAATCAAAATGATAAAATTAAGTATTAAACAAAGATAAATTATCTACTCTATTTAAAACAGAAACCTGGGAAAGTGTCTTAACTGAACATGATCCAAAACTCTGTACCAACAACTTTATAAAAATTGTTTCACACTGCATTGAGTTAGCATTTTCTGAAAAATATGTAAAATGTAAGAATAGAGTTAAAAAACTGTGGATTTCACAGGGATTTTTATTATCCATTAGGCATAGGGATAACCTCTATGAAAAAAGTGTCAAAGATCCTCTTAATGTGAATCGGAAAAATGAGTATATCCACTACAGAAACCTGTTGACTGAATGTTACAAATGGGCTGAAAACAAATGGTTTAAAATTTATTTGATAATAACTGTAAGCATCCTAAGGAAATATGGAAAACAATAAAATTTGCTTCGAACGAAAATTCTAAAATAAATAATATAAATTGTATTAAGTGCAATAATGGATCTTTGATTACTGGTGACTTGGAACCTAAAAAAAAACAGATATTGCAAAAAGTACAATGTTCTTAACTCCTTTTTCTAGAACTGAAATAGAAAAGTTAATAAAGTCTCTTAATAACAGCAATACTAGTATAGGAAATGGTATTTCAAACAATATCATTAAATATTATTGTCACTACCTTCTAAGACCTATATTACATGTAGTAAATCTTGTTTTTGAGGTTGCTATTTTTCCTGAAGCACTGTTCATAGAAGTGGTCCAAAGGATAAATTTATCAAACTACCGTCCTATAGCTCTTTCAAACAGTATAAGTAAACTTTTGGAAAATTGCATTAAGTGTAGTTTTTCTGCTTATTTGGATAAACATAAATTATTAGCAGCAAACCAATATGGTTTTTGAGAAAACTGTAGCACTGAGGATGCATTAATAACCCTGTCTAATAAAATATTTAAAAGCTTTGATTCAAGGAAGAAATGCATGGCTATTTTCCTCGACTTGGCCAAGGCCTTTGACACTGTGTCACACCATATTAAAATTAAAGCCATATTTTAGCGAGTAAGCGGTTTTAAGCGTCTTTAAGACATCTCATTCGAGCGGTCAAGTCATGACGTCACCGTGTAAGACGCTTTAAGCGTTTGTTAGCGGTCTCCCGAGACCGCTAATAAACCTGATATGTCAGATGTCAGAATACAGTCAGAAGGGTCAGTGATAAGTAGGCATTGTTTGCAATTTGTTTATGTTTGAAAAATGTTCGGAATGAAGCAAATTAATTTAAATGGTATAATGATTGAAGTTGATGAGGACACAGCGTCCATGCTAGAAAGTAAGTATTGTGTAGAACGTAATTTCACAATAGTTTATGTTTATGTAAAAATCCACTAACTGAGGGTACCTCTGTTTGCCATTTTCTTATAGTGTGGCTCCTACTATATTTAGGAGCTCTATATTTATTTTCTAATAAATAATATAGTAAACATGTACTAAGAAAAGTAAATATTATTATAAGGTGCTTAAGGTTTGATTTTTATTACAAGGGACTTAGTATTTAGAGAAAATTATGAGAAAGCAGTAAGGAAACAGCTTAATTTATCTGAAATTTTGAGAGACCATGAGGGCAATGAAATAAACAACTCTCAGAACAATGCTTATAAAGTAAGTACTATTTATTTTTATTTATTTCATTGGGTAATGTTAAAGCCATGCTCTCTTGGAAAAGGTTGTTATTTAATAACATATGTTAGTAATGTAATTTTGTAATATAATTTTTAGGAAAATAAGACTGAATTAGTACCTGAGGATACACAATTGATTTGGTGCTCTAAGGAATCTACTCCAAGAGATATTCAAGCTACCTATACCTTTTTAGAATTAAGAGCAAAATATGCCAGTGAATTTGATGATAAAAAAACACAAAAAATACAATATGGCAGAAAATAGTTATAGAAATGAACAATAACAACTTTTTTGTTGGCCTCGGGTCAGAGGCAACTGAGAGGTGCAGAAAAAAATTTGCAAATCTGCAAAGTGCTTATATGAAATATCAAGATGAGAGAAGAAAGACTGGTCAAGGAAAAGTGCAGAAACCCCCTTTTTATGATGAGCTTGATCAAATCTTGGGATCCAAAGATAAAGTTACCCCTTCAATATTAATAGACAGTGTCTCAGCAAATAATATAAATCCAACTGTATTTGAACCAGTAGCCGGACCATCCACTGAGCAAGAGAATAAAAGGCCCAATAAATATGAGTCAGTTAAGACAACTAGCAAACCAGATCAAAATGTTGAAAAGAATAAATTACTAAAAGAGCTTATAGATTTACAAAAAACAGACAGTGAAGAACGAAAAGGTGAGATAGCACGTATGTTTTCCTATTTGGAGACTACTCCAGCTCAACGCCATGATGTAATTATGGCCCTTTTAAAGAAAAAAGAAAATAAAAAAAGGAAGAGACATGACTCAACTTCTGATAGTGATTAGTCCTATATGTGCCTTATTATTCTATTTATTAGGTTCTATAGACAATGTGTTAAACAATATGTTAGATAAAAGTAATTTAGTTTGAATTTATTAGGTTCTATAAAAAATGTGTTTATTGGATAAAAGTTTAGATTTTCAGTCTTTTCATATAAAATATGTTTTCTTTGTATCACACACATATTTTATAGCTTTTGAGTAAGATTTACCTAAAATGTTTGTTTTTTCAATGGTTGTGTTTATTTTTCATTTGTTCCTATATTTAATCTACTATATATCCTTATTTAATATGTACATATTATATGCTATGAATAATTAATCACTAAATTTTTATTTAAGAAGATATAGAAATATTATTTATTATCCATTAACCCATATTTAATGCAAACTTATTTATCCTAAGATATAAATAAAAGATTTTGTAAATTCTATTTATATTTATTTTCTTACTGTTCTATCTTATTCTGCTTATCTACATTGATTTTTAACATGTTGCTAATTACACTTTTGTACACTTCTAACATTTCTTCTTTAGACAAAAAGGTCACAAATTTGCTCTCTCTTATAAAATCCAAGATTCTCATTTTGAATTTGGATTAATATACCAATTTCATTGTCATTATCATTTTCATCTATTTCACCAGTCCATTCATCCAGGTTTTCATAACAGTAATTGTGCAAGACACAGCATGCAACAATGATTTTTGTTGCCTTTTTAGGTCAATTTACATTTATATATTTTAATATTCTCCACCGTCCTTTTAATATACCGAATGTGTGTTCAACTGGAATTCTAGTTTTACTGTGTTTTAAGTTGTGCATAGTTTTCCTTTGATTCAACTTTCCATAGTCTCTAAGAAAGAAATAACATAAAATAAAAGCTGCTATGCCATGGCATTACAGTTTATTTAAAAAAATATATGTTCACAAAAATGAAATTAAAATTATTTTATACTTACTTAAAAGGCGTCAACAACCAACCTAAAAGTGGATAAGCCTTGTCACCTAAAATATGGTAGTCTTCTAAAGGATAATATTTTTGGATATTTTCTTGTGTTTGTAGGAACAACTGACTATTATTAAAAATCTAAAAGAATTAAGTAACAAAATTTAAATGAAATATTACACAACCAAAATACATCATTTTTTTTGTAAATATTACAGCTGGCAATGTACCCTAGAGTCATGAACTGAATCCGGAAATCCAACATTTATATTTGTAAATATCCTTTTAGCAGTAACAACAGCTTGCATCTTTATGCTATGGTTTGAATTTTTATCAATATAGCTATTTTGCTGTTTCAGGGGAGCCTTGAAATTTATATTGCAGCCATCAATAGCTCCAATCACCCCTTTAAAAAATATAATAAAAAAGATTATAAAATAATGTTAAAAAACCCAATGAAAAATGAGTTATTTAAAACCATATATTAATACCTGGATAACCACAAATTTCCCTAAATTGTTGTTCAATGGTCAAGCACTCTTCTTCATTCGGCCATGAAATAAATTTTGGTAATAAACCCACAAGCCTTTCTAATAATATATTAGCATAGTGATGAGCTGTGGAACAAGCTACATCAAACCGATCAGAAATTGAAGTTAATGTATCTCCCTTTCCAAGCCACCACAGGGTGATTAGAAGACTCTTTTCAGGTCCCACAGGCAATTCTCCACCCTTTATACACTTTTGCTATGTCAGGACACATTACAATTTCTAATAGTTTATAGAATGATCGTTTTTCCATTCGAAATAACATGTAAAAGTCTATATCTAGATATAAATTTATCCAGCCTTCCCTATATATGGATCTGGAATGATTTGCTCTGGATATTAGGGCTGATTCCAGAAATAGGTATTGTAGATGAAGACGTCCTCTTCCTAGTAATTAAAAAAAACGCTAAAACAATGCTTTCGATAATTTGTTCTTCTAAAAGCAGCAAAATGAACACGACGATATCCCGATGGTGGTCGCACATGTTTTGTATCAGTCTCCTCTCAGTTCATATTAATTTTTTTCTCATAGATAAAATTTGTTTTGAAAATGAATTTAATACCCATATCAACCTAGCAAATGTTTAGACTCTGACAGCTGTTAGACATGACGTCATTCGAGCGCAAAAACGATGATGACGTAACGCTTAAGATATTGTAAGACAACGGAGTAAGGCGCTTACTCGCTAAAATATGGCTTAAAGGAATAAGAGGACAGAAGTGGAGTATGCCAATATTGTTAAAAATAAGTCCGGGTTCAAAATTAAAAACGTCGTTAACACAGTCTAGGATAAGACTTTTCTTGGCTTTGGTGATCTCAAATTTTTTCCAGAAGGTCCAGTTTTTTGCTTTTTTAGCATTCATGCACGACTGATACATTATCAGGAACAGCGAGTCTTGAATTATTCAATTAAATGTAATTGCAAAATTAGCAAATTTTTGGTTCAGGTAAAACCAAACGGCCACCAACTGAGATTTCTCAACTTTACATTAAAACCAATGTTAGACTTTTTTGTAATAATAAATTATCTCAGACTACTCCAAATCATCATTTCTCAAAAATTGTCTGATTTTCCTGTTGGACAATAAAAAATAAAAATATGAATACAAACAACATATTTTAATCTTGGTGAAACCATATCGAGAAGGAAGGAAAGGAAAAAGAAAAGAAATGTAAAGATATAAGTTTTTTTATTTGTTAGTAGGTTTTCAGTACTCTTCTGCTCTATGAACGAAACATTTTGAGCTTAAGTCTTTGAATAAGTACAGACAAAACTTTGTGTATTGTGTACTTAAACGGTGTTTTTTTTATGAAACTAAATACGATTAAATTGTTGCATGCCTTGCCTTGAAATTTGTCTTATTGAACCATTTAGGGTGTCCTGGAAGGCGGATGGAATGAGATATATGATGCTAATAGACGGAGAAAACGAAGTGTACTTCTTTGATAGAAATCACTCGGTGTTCAGGGTGGAAGGCCTGAAGTTTCCCAATAGAAAAAACTTAAGAGGGCATCTAAAAAACACGTTACTAGACGGCGTAAGTTTGATATTTCCCTATTCGGTTTTTTTCTCACTGTACCAGTTTTAACCTAGGAGATGGTGATAGACAAGGTGGACGGCGAAGACATCCCGCGTTACCTGGTTTACGATATAGTCGCGTTCGAGGGGCAAGACGTGTCGAAAATGCCCTTTTACCCTAAAAGGTTACAATATTTGGAGTACGAGATTATTAAGCCGCGATACACGGCCATGGAACAGTCGATTATTAATAAAAATCTGGAACCGTTTAGCATTAGGAAGAAGGACTTTTGGCCGATCACGCAGGCGCACAGTTTGTTGGGCGAGAAGTTCGCCAGGAGTCTGAGTCACGAGCCCGACGGGTTGATTTTTCAACCTTCCAATGAGGTAATAAACCATCTAATTAATCAAATCTTACCTTATTTTTAAATCTAAACATTTTTTGTATGAATCCGGATTTACTTAGAAAACGGTTTTCCCCTTTTATTATTTTTATTTTATTTAGTATTAATTTTATTTTATTTAGGATTGCATTGCTAAAAATCTAGTAAATCTAGGTCATTCACATATTATGAATACCTAAAAGTGCGATTATGTCGAAAATGGGTGCTCCCAGCGACTTTAATAAAGTATAGGTTTTTTATGTAAAATTGAAAAAGGAATTTATTTGATACTTATTTTTAAACCGATATATGGGGCTGAAAAAGAAGTTAGGGGTTCTAAAAAAGTAAAAACTAACGCAACGAGCGCCCTCTACCGAAAACTGTATACGAACTATTATTTTTCTTTTTAAAAGTCTTGTATGTTTTAAATTTCACGTCAGTATGTCAATTGGTTCGGGACCTATGAGAAAAAAAAACGATAAAGCAAATAATACTTTGACACCCTGTATTTCAGTTACTATTAAAGTTAGAATGAGTTAACGCAATCACATTATTTCGACGTAAGGAATCTACTGTTGATCTATGTCCCATTACTTTCTGGAAACCCTGTATATTACAAATAGCAATGGTCCTAATACACTATTGAACGTTATATTTATTTATTAACGCTTTATCTTAGAATATTGAAAGGCTAGAATTAGTAAACAACAACTTTGTTTGAGTCCAACATGTGCACAGGGGCAAGAGGGGTGTGTTGTTTACAAACATATTTGCCGATTCTCTGTTGTCAAGTCGACACGAATTTCCAACGGAAGAAATTTTTTGCTATATTTTAACAACCATTATAACGTTAATTTAACTTACTTGTGTTGTATTTTTATAGGAAAATTTAAATTAAAAAATATAAATACTACAATTAACCTATTTTAAGAATAAATTTAATATCCTTAAGCAAAAAAAAAACAAAATTATTAACATTCTTATCCCTAAAACTGTTTCTAAAAAATTTGAAGCGACAACACCGGAACTTAAGCGCCTGAGCCATACGCATAGTGTCATCTGTCAAACGGCTTTTTGTTTATGTTCTGGATTCGTGTATTTTCTTTAATTTTTTGGTTTCAAAAGGAAAAAGGTCACATTTTAGTGTTTTTTTAAATTGCTAGGATGGCAAAAACTTGTGTCGTTTGTGTCGCATCATGATAAAAAGGTGATTCAAGCCGATCTTTTCACAAGTAAGTACCGATACTTTCATAACATCACATCATGGGGTAACCATCATCATAAACGTAGAATAGGGGATCTTATAGATCTAAACCTAATAAAAACTTGAATGTGAAAGTGTGTGTAAAATACCAAAATATTTATATTTTTAAATCTAAATATATTTTTGAACATATTCATCTATCAATAGGCTATAAAAAATATAAAACTAGAATTTTGTCCCTGGTTTTATTGCAGGATTTTATGTTTTTTTTGTTGTTTTGGCAGAAAGATGGCATAATACCCATATACCTATGTATATATAGTTATGTTTTTTAATACAGACATTAGGTAGATAGATGAAATTACTAATTTTTTATTGCCTTTAAAGAATTTTGAAATTTATTTATATATTGATATCTATGTATAGTTAATTTTGTCTTTCCCTAAAATTTGGTCGATAATTTTTTTTTGTTTTACCATATTGCAACTTATAATAATATATATATAGTAATTGGCACCACATATTAATTTATTACTGTAATTTTTTTGCTTTTTGATTAAATATCAAATACTTATTATAAATTGCCTAATATATGCCCAAAGGGAACAATGGATTTCATTAATTGAAATCAACACAATTAAAAAGAATATATTTGTTGAGATCACTTCCTTAGAAGTGATTTATTATATAAGGAAGATAATAATATATTATCAGTAGCCAGACTTTATTCAAAAAATCAGTCCTACCTTAAAGGTAATTATTTTTTTATATATTTTTCTAGTATAAAAAAATCGTCACAAAAAGTATTAGTGTTACTCATATAAGCTTTATTTATACCTAATACTTATTAAATTAGGTATGTGTGTAAAACAATTTTTTTACTAGGATTTCTGATGCACTGGTTAAAAACACAATAGCCGATAATTCAGTTAATTTACCAAGTGATTTACCCTTCAAAGCTGCAAGGGTAGTTTTCCTGAAGAGTGCAAAAACTTCTTTAGCTTCCAAAATGGTATATAGTACAAACAGTGAAGCTAATATAGACAAGTATGGATAATTAAAATAAATTAATATTCTTGATACACCAAATTTTGTATAATTACACATCTGATCATTCATCATCAACAACATAACTGCATCTGAGATTAAAAGTTACTGTGGGGTCTAGGTCAACAATTACTTTTTCCCATCCAATCTGTTTTTGTTTAACTGCTACACATTCCCTGACTCTGCCAAGGAAAAGGTAAAAAGACATCATTATCGCACATTTAAAAATTATTGTTCAATTCTTTCTCTAAGTACAAATAAGACTTTTATGCCATGTATCATCTTATTCTCTATATCTTATTTAAAAGTGATATAGTATTTTATTGTGTTATATTTGTAATTAAATGCAATTAATCAAATGTATGATATTTCAAAGATTCTTTATAATAGCATACATTTTATTGATCAATTGGATTATCATAATAAATTTTTTAATTTTTTTCTTTTTAATATTGGTAATACTATATTTTTATGTATATTACTCTAGGGTAAAATGAAAATGATATCCTGAGGACTTTTTAAAAGCAAAATCACTTGTCACCAGATTATGGAAAAAAAAGAACAAAAAATTAAAATTCGAAGATTGCAACAAACAAATTTGCGCCAAAGAAATTGAATTAGATGTCTCATGTTATTATTAAAATACTTACATGATTTTCGAAAAAACCCAACATATTACATATTTTATTTGACTTGTAAAGGTACTTGTTTGTATATAACTACTAATAAACTATCTAATCTAATCTATTGTACATAGTCTTTATTCTTAGGTAAGCTTTGTTTTTTAGTATAAATTAATCTGATATAATAATTGGTATTAGGTATTATATAGGTCACTGTTAAATGTCTCAAAACCATTGTACAGGTTAAATACTCATAATAAAAATCTTATAACCTATAAAAAACCTGCAACTCCTTCACAATTTGAACATCCTTGTTGTTTTAACTCTTTCCGCTGAAGCATTACTGTCCCTTTGAAAAAGTCAGCACCATAGAAGTATATATTATGTGATTTAAAGTAAGTGATGTAAAACTGAGTTTTGTCCAATATAACAATAATAAAATTTTGCAAAATGTTAAAAATTTGTGTCTTAAAACATGATTTATTAAGAAATCTATAATATTATATTAATAAAATATTTTATTTCCATAAAAATGCTTTGACAAAAATGCTGACTTTTATTAGGACCTTCCTCTAACGAAGTCCGTTAAAAAACACATAAATAGCTCATAAATGGTAATATTACTAATACTTAAACTCTATAATAATTAATAAAAATTTATCAGGTAAATATTTGTTGACGACGTCACTGGTAGAGAGTGCTTGTATCGGTGGCGTCAACAATGCGTTCGAGCGGCGTTGCGATGCCATTAACGTTTTCTCGTTGCTTCGTACCTTATTTTCATTTATTTAACGTATATTGACTTCGATATAGAGTATCTTATCAAATTTATTTTTAAAAAATGCTTGATATTTTATTAAAGGGGAGCAGTAGTATTGTTTTAAGTTTTCGGAAAAAAACTGAAAACTTTTATGATATTATAAAGTGATTTTTGCCATTTCTCTATAAGCATTTGGCATCATTGTATCAGAGATGTTGCAAGCAAACAAACCTGCCCATAGTTCCACGGCATGCTACTTCTAGCCTTTCAATGTTCTAAGCGCTTTATGATAAAACATCATTAATTTTTAATACCTGTTTTTAAATCTTTTAAATAGATACTAAACCACTCCAAAACAACCCTCTCTAAACCTATACTTTTTAATTTTGTTATTATTGGTTTCAAATGCTCTTCTTAAATTCAGAAAAATGGCACCAGTAACTAAATTACAATTTATATTCTATATTATCAGCCAACACACCGTGAACAGCAGTTGACATAATGACTCGAGTAATGTCTAAAGATCATTAAGCGACTTTTTAATCTTTTCAATAATATTTTTTAGTATTAACAGTTGTAAATGAAATGGTAATCCTCTAATTTCAGGAGTGATGCATTTCGGCAAGTGTTCTTGCCATCATCAGACTCTAAAATATATTACAAACAGTTCAACAACATATACGAACATTTTTTTTCCTTGTCAGGTGACATAAAAATACAGACAAAATTATAAAATACTTACACATAAACACATACACAAATTATAAACAATAACAAACAATACTTGAATGGTACATTGCAGGACATCTAGTGAGTAGTTAAAATTATAACAAAATTTAACAATATGAGATTAGCAGATTTCTACTCAGTACTAGGAGCGAGTGAGAGAGAACCATCGGACTGTAGTGTTATAGGATGTAAATCCTATAGAAGAATGGAAATCCTATAAGACTTGGGCGCGGGATGGCGTACGAGTAAAACAGTAGTGATAGTCGCTCCGTGAATTTTGCTTCTAAAGTGCAGTTTTTTAAAGTACCTAAGTGTTTATTGGGAAAAACTGTGTTGGCCTAAGCATCCCTTGTTTAGTGATCCAAGTTTTAGTTGGTAAACTATAGTACTGCAGCTCCAGTGCTATTATTTTATTATCTCTTGCCAAAATGGTTCTTTCGTCGACAGATCTACGTGAAATTAAGTCAGTTGTTGCTGCTGTTTTTACTGAAAAATTCCTCTCTGATATAGCAGGAAAAGTTCTCACAATGGTTGAACAACGTTTTGATGATAGATTGAAAACTCAAAAGGCCGAAATTGAGAAAATTAGAGGTGGTCTGATAAAGTTACAAAATGAAAATGCCACTCTTCGACAACAAATAGATCAACAAGAGCAAAGTGTGCGCAATGACAACATCCGTATTTTTGGTTTACAGCCTGAGGAATCCGAAAATCTGCCCAATAAAGTATTGGATTTATTTAACACTAAACTTAAATTAAAAATTGGACACAATGACCTGAAAAAATGCCACAGAATTGCTTCTAAAATTCCTAGCGACTCACCGCTGGCAGTTATGGTGCGATTCTCGTCGGAGGCCGCTCGTATAGCCGTGCTTAAAAATCGAAAATATCTAAAAAATACGGGTGTGCAAATTAAGGAGGACCTAACTAAATCTCGGTTAGTGCTATTCAAAAGTGCTTCTAGTTCATTTTCACATAAAAATACATGGATTTTGAATGGTAATGTGTATGTTAGAGCGGAAAATGGTACAGTGCATCGCATTAACTCAGAGATGGATATTCATTCAATTAAAAATTGACGTGATTAACAGGTACATTTAAAAATTAAAATTAGTCATTTGGTTTACTGTACTTTTATATAAGTATATGGCTACATATGTTATTTATAATTTCATGCGTGTTTACGCTTTTTGTTTATAACGATAAAATGGTAGAATTTGTATTTTTTTTTTCATTTTGTTTTTATAATTGTTTCTTTGGTAAAAACTTGTCTTAGGTATTAAAAATGGGAATGAGAGCGACTCATTCATCGTTCATCTGTGGTTCTTAACCTCTAACCATTTACTTTTTTTATGTTAAATAATTTTTATTTGTATATTATTTTTATATATTAATTTTTTATTTTTTATTAATTTTTCTCTTTTTGGTATAAAAAGGTATATTATAGTGTCTGTTATAGTGAGGTGTATATATTTTATAGGTAAATGAGAATCGCACATTTAAACGTAAGATCATTGCATACAAGGTTCAATGAATTTAGATTCCTAATAGAACATCAAAATGTAGACATTATCTTTTTATCTGAAACATGGCTCTCCAATACCGATAACTCATTGTTGTTTCAAATTCCGGGATACCAATTTTTTAAGAAGAATCGTCAGGGTAGAGGCGGGGGCGTGGCGGCTTATGTAAGAGACAAGTATAAAGTTAATATTGTTTCATTTGACTTTAATATTAATGCTCAATTGGAACTTCTTTTCTTAAAAATAAAAATCAAAAATAAAAATGATGCTTTTGGTGGTTTTTATAAGCCCCCTACTCTTAACTTTAATAGCCTAATTTCTGATTTTGATAATATATTTTCTTTTATATACCCGTGTGTTGACGAAGTTTTCTGTTTAGGAGATTTTAATATTAATCTTTTAAATTTTAATAATCCCCTTACATCATTATTTGAAAATTATAATCTCACTCAAATAATTGAAGACCCAACCAGAGTCTCAGCTACTTGCAGCACTCTCTTGATGCAATATTTGTGTCTAATGTGTCTCTGATACATAATAAAGGGGTCATTTGCGCAGACAACGTCTCAGATCACAACTTGGTTTTCTGTGAACTAAATTTAAACAGGGTACCCATAGTTCCTAAACTAATTGAGTACAGGTGCTTTAAAAATTTTAATAACCAACTTTTTTTACAGGATTTATATTTCCTACCATGGGATAGCATTTTATATCAAAATAATATCGATAGTAAGCTAGTAATTTTTAATAATTTAATTCAAACACTTTTTAATAAACATGCTCCTTTTAAAAAAGCAAGAATTACTAAACCTAAAGCTCCTTGGCTAACATCTGAGGTACTTCTTTTCCAAAAACAACGCAATGAGGCATTAAGGAAATTCAAGGCAACAAGGGATATACAAGATTGGGAGAATTATAAATTTCTGAGAAATCATACTCTGGCTACAATTAGAAGAGAAAAAAAGAAGCACCTTAATCTGTTGAGTAACGAAAAAAATAAACGTCAGCTTTGGTCGTCATTAAAAAAGTTTAACATTTGTAGAGATAAAAATAATACCAATATTCCGGAACACCTGTCTGATCCAATCAAATTAACATCTTTTTTTCTCAATTTCTACAAAATTCTGCGAATTGTGATGAACAAGTTCAGTGTTATAATAATGGTGTATTTGATAATAGCCTGCATTTCACACTTAATCTTGCAACTGTTGAAGATGTAAGTAGAATTTTAAATAGTATTAAGTCTAATGCGACTGGTGTGGATCAGATTTCACCAAAAATGTTAAGGTATTGTAGCCCCTTTATTGATAAGTACATATGCCACATAATAAATTGTTGCATAGAAGCTCACTATTTCCCCGATCAATGGAAAATTTCGATTGGTAAACCCTTATCAAAAGTTGCTAGCCCAGAAAATTATAACGGCTTGCGCGTTATAAGTATACTTCCAGTACTTTCAAAAATATTTGAAAAGGTACTTTACCATCAGATGGTTTGTTATTTTATTGATAATGACATTATTCCGGCTACGCAATGTGGCTTTAGGGAGAACTTTGGTACCTCTATAGCTCTACTAAACGTACTGGATGATATAATGGACGCTATTAATAAGCAACAGATTGCTGTTCTGGTGCTTTTAGATTTCTCTAAGGCGTTTGATACAATAAATCATGCCCTTTTACTAGCTAAGCTTAAATATTATGGCTTTTCAATGGAGTCTATACAGTTAATTGATTCCTATTTGAATAATAGATTTCAGACAATATTTACAAATAATTCTTATTCTAATCAGGCTCACATTTTGTCTGGAGTGCCCCAGGGTTCTGTCCTGGGACCTCTGCTTTTCCTTGTATATACAGCAGACATTCTTAAGTCCTTAAAAGTTTGTAAGGTGCAAGCGTTTGCTGATGATACGCAGATATATACAACTTTCAAACCTGATAATCTTAAAGAAGCGGAGATTGGTATAAACAATGACTTAAATATAATAAATCAATTATCTAAAAAACATAATTTAAAATTAAATTCCTCAAAGTCTTGTTTTATGGTTTTTGGAAATACAAATAAAATTACGAAATATTAAAAGTGTAATAAATGTTCATGTGGAGGGCTCTAAGCTTTCGGTTGTTGAAACTGCCAAAAATTTGGGCATTGTGATGGACAGTAAGTTGAGATTCAGGGAGCATGTTAATAAAGTTGTTCAAAAATCGTTTGCAGCTTTAAAACTCTTATATAGTAATAGAGATATTCTTAATCTAAGTCTTAAACGCAGCCTATGTGAGGCCATGGTGCTCTCTAATTTTAACTACTGTGATTATGTTTATGGTTCTTGCTTAGATAATGATTGTAAAATGCGCATACAAAAAATTCAAAATGCCTGTATCAGATTGGTTTATGGCTTACGTAGTATGATCATATTTCGCAATACTATAAAATAATTAACTGGCTTAAAATGGACAATCGTAGAATTCTTAATTTTTCCACTTTTTTGATAAAAATCATTAGCAGCCCAAAGGCACCTGCGACTATAAGGAATAGATTGTTGTTTAGAGCAAATGTACACGGGGTAAATGTTAGAGCTAGAAATAAGTTAACCATGCCGGTCCATAGGAGTGCTATGTTTCAGAGATCGTTTTCTTACAATGCTGTTCAGTGCTACAATAAAATACCTACAGAATTTGTTGACCTCCGTGCAGATAAATTTAGGAGGAAATATAAAATTTTTCTTATGAATATTCAAAACAATTCTCTTACTATTTAATATGTATCAGATTTGCATCTTTTTTATAGAAGAAAACTTTTTTTGTGTTATATTATAATTGGGAATATTTCTTTAGATATAACATGTTGTGATAAATGTTACTTCAAATACACCCTGATCTGGTTCAATGGAGTAGCTATATAAAGCTAGACTGCGCCAGGTTCAGGTACTTTGTTTTTTTTTTCATCAAGTTTGTAATGAATTTGAATAATAAAAGACATTTATTATTATTATTATTATTATTATTATTAAATAAATAAACAAATAAATGTGTGTCAATAAGTCAAATCAAATCAAATGTCAGTGAATTAAAGAAAGTGTTGCTCTCAAATTGAGTTTGCTCATTAATGCAAGTGAAAAACCGGTGATTTGATGGCTTTATTTATTTCCAGGATCTCCAAATTGGATCTTTTAACCCCTTCAAATATTTTTTAGCCGTATGTAGCCGGTAGATGCGACGAGGTGCTAAAATGGAAACCGTTAGACCTGAATTCCGTAGATTTCCGCTTAAAAATCGTAAAAGAAAACGGGTTGGGCCTGGTGGGCGAAAAAGTCGGTTTTCTATACGTGGGCGGTTTCGATTACCCCTTCGGCAAAATGAAGTACACGAAAGCCCTCAAGGATTTGGACGGGAAAATTATCGAGTGCAAATTGGAAAACGAACAGTGGAAATTCATGAGGGTGAGAACCGATAAGACGTTCCCTAATAGTTACGATACCGCACAGGGTAAGGAACTTTTTTTTTGTTATTTCAATTTTTCTATTGGGAGGGTTTTCTTGTAGCCGTTTTCCATAGCATCAAAAATCCTGTTACGAAAGAGAAACTGCTGCACTACATTGATCATTATAAATATGAAAATGACGCGGAAATGATGCCACCCCCGGCGAAGAGAACGAAACGGTGATTGGATTAGAACGATTGTTTAAAAAAAAAAACTCGTTTTATGAAGAAAATCTTAATTTATCTTAATTTTTATTTTATGAAATATGAATGGTTGAATCTGTATAGCAAGAGAACCACTTTGAATAAAATAATATAAATAAATTTAATTGTTTTTATTAGATTAAGGTAAGTAGATTAGAGTTTAACTATGACAAGTTTATACGAATTGACAAGTTTATAGACGAAATACTGAGATGGCGCGCATGTAGTAGTCTGTGAATTTCAACCGCTCTCTAATTTTGCTTATTAACAAAGATTTATTAAAAAAATAATTATAAAAAGTTAAAGAAACGCATTCTGTAAGTAAGTATCTCTATATTGAGAAAAAAGTGTACGTGAAAACAGTGTCCAAAGTTGTTGTTTTTGTGAGTTTTATACCACGAGAACCCAGCACCCAAACAAGCAGCCAGCAGCCATCAAACTAATTACTCATATTAATTTAAAATTCAAATTAATTACCCATGAAAATTTGTTTAAAATTATTTCTAAAATAAAATCTAATGCTGTTGGCGAGGACCTTTTATCAATGAGGGATATAAAATTGTGTCTACCCTTTTGTGCGGATGCTATTGTAAATGTTATTAATTCTTGCATATTAACTTTAACTTATCCAACAATCTGGAAAACTGCAAAAATTTTACCACTACCTAAAACTAACGATCCAAAAACCCTTAAAGATATAAGACCAATTAGTACACTTTCTGCTATGTCAAAAATATTTGAAAAGCATATCTACTCACAAATTGAGTCATTCATAGAACAGCAAAATATAGTCCCAACCTGCCAATCTGGTTTTAGAAAGAATTTTAGCACAACATCAGCACTAACTAATATTCTCAATGATATAAGAGAAAATCAAGAACAAACAAATAGTACTTGCATGACACTTTTAGATTTTAGTAAAGCTTTCGATACGGTACATCTTGAACTGTTATTAGCAAAATTAAAGTATTATGGATTCTCTACAGATGCACTATTGTTACAAAATATTTTAACCTTTAGGTATAGTTACGTAAGTACAAAAAAAGACTCTACAATAATAAAGTCGGATCTCAAACTTGTCAAAAAGGGAGTACCTCAAGGATCCGTCCTTTCTCCTCTGTTATTTGCCATTTATGTAGCAGATATGTACAGGAGTTAAATTCTGTAAATTCAATCAATTTGCCGATGACACCCAACTTACTATACCTGTAGTGAAGAGTAATGTGATAGAAGCTAAAGAAAAACTTACTAATGACTTAGACCAATTATTCTTATATTCAAAGAACCATAATTTAAAATTAAACGCAAATAAATCTAAAATTCTTATAATAAACAAAGATAAACAACTTCGTGAACAAATTGAACAAATATTTCAGGTATCTTTAAATAATAATACTATACCAGTCGTTCAAAATGCAAAAAATTTGGGGGTTATTTTTGACACAGACCTATCTTTTCAGCAACACATAAATAGTAAACTTTCCACTGCATATTTAAGACTTAAAAATATTAATTATATTAAAAAGTATCTACCTCAAAAACAAAAATATTTTTTATGTAATTCTCTGGTTCTGTCCCTGTTTGACTATTGTGATGTTGTCTATGGTGACTCGCTATCATTGGTAACTAAAAGGTCCATTCAAAAGATGCAAAACTGGTGTATGAGGTTATCATATAATATATCTTATAGAGAGCATATAACGCCCTATCTAAATGAATTTAAAATTTTAAATATGGCCAACAGACGAAAACAACATTTTTACCGTTTCATACACAGAGTAATAAGTACTGGCAAACCCCCCTACCTTTTAGAAAAATTTAAACCGCTTCCAAGAACCACTTTAGGGCTACAGCGTACCGCCAATGACCAAAGCTATATTGTACCCCACCATAGAACTTCATGCTATGAAAAAAGTTTTGCATACACTGCTGTTAAAATGTGGAATAGCTTGACACAAGTCCTTAAGAATTCAAAATTTTTGTTTTTTAAAAATTCAATAAATAAGATCCTATTGGAAGAACAGACTAGGTTATAAGTTTTAAAAGTCACATAAATAAATTTAAGTACTTAAATAAGATCAATATTATAATAATTTCGATGTTGAGATTTTTTATTTGATTTTTTATTTCGTATTGTTTCTAATATTCTGCCACGCCCTGACTTATCCCTAAAAGCTAACTGTCATCAAGACTCGTTTTCCTTCTGCGCGCTCCCATTCTCTTCAGAACTCTTATTTTTAATTTGTCTTTTTGTTTTTTGTTTTCTTTTGTTTTTTTTTGGGAATTATTTTATTAAGTAGTTTTTTATTTATTTTTCTTTGCATACTTTATATGTACTATTTTTTATTTAATTTTTTTTGTATTTATTATAGTAGCTATTTATTAGGTTAAGGGTCCTTTCGCAGGCGTCCGCTCAGCGGTCACTGTTACCGGTTTTGTAATCGTGAATTGGTCCTTTTTTGTCAACTGTATATATTATGTGTAACTAAATGATACTTGTATTTTTTTACTTTTGGCAAAATAAACAATTTTGAATTTGAATTTGAAGTTTAACTATACAAGACGAACAGTATTTAAAATTGTAGTAGTGCTCTGTATAGTGTTTTTAAATGTACAACGTTCCTTAGAATAATTTTGATACTCTCAAATGTGTTCCCACCATGGAAAACTTCTGGAGTTAACTGATGATGGCTCATACGCCGAAAGCGCTCTGCTAAGCTTTTAAAAATTAATTGCTTTGAATACATCTAGTTTGATTAATTTGTATTATCCTTCAAGCAACGCAGCCACTTCCCTCTTCAAAAACTAAAATGGCTCTAAATGCCTGGACTATTTATAATAGAAAATGATTGTAATTGCTTAAAATATATTTAAAAAAAACATAAGTATATTCCAAGAAACAAAATGTCTTAATGATAGTCTTGAAGAATTTCATATACCAAGAATAAAGAAGTTGAGACTGATAAGGAATGGGTAGCCTCGGCAGATAATGTTGTCGAGTGTTATTGTGCCTATTACACCTAATTATAGTCCACGTTTATATTTTCTTAAAACCAAACAACCTGTTTCTAGAATAAAAAGGTAACACAGAGTTTATAGATTATGAGTCAGAAACAGAGGAACGAGAAACGACAAGAGTAAGGCCGGCGACACATTGGCGGTTGCGGCAGCCGTTACAACCGCTATTCTGTAAAATACATGGAGTGGCAACACATTAGCCGCCAAATGGCCGCAACCGCATCTTACCGCGGTTCGCGGTCAGAAATTTAACGTGTTGTTTCTTGACTACGTGTTCACATTAACCGCGAGGCCAAGAACGAGATCAGATCATTTTTGAACCATGGATATATTCGACACAGAAAAATTTATTATGTTGGTGCAAAATTGGACGTGTTTGTGGGATGTTTCTGATAAGGAATATAAAAATCGCGATGAAAAAATTAATGCTTGGCAGGAGGTTTTGGAAATGTATTCGGATCAAAATTTGTCGACTCCGGAAGAAATAAGATTAAAAGGTAAGAAAAATACTTCATATATATGTACAAAAAGTGTTTTAATATAATAATTGTTTACAAAGGTAATAATATACCTATCTATTAAATAAGCACAATACACTAATACTTATTTATATCATAGCATTTTGCCAACTCAAACTGCCTTCAGGCTATACAAAATACTCAGTAAAAAGATCTCTGACATGATGTCCTCGTAGTTGTTGTCCTCCAGTCCCATGTACATCTATATCATTTAACCAGCAAGTTAACGTGTCTTCATTTTGTATCCGTCCCGTTTTCGAACAAAGTTATGCAAGACACAAGCTGCTTTTATTACCAGCACTGCAAAATCTGGTTGCACTAATATGCTAGTATGAAACACGCCACTTATTGGCCAGAATGCCAAAGGCACATTCCACGAACCTCCTAGCTCTTGTTAATCTGTAATTGAAAATCCTTTTATTCTCGTTCAGTTGACGTCTTGGATATGGCCTTAATAATAAATTTTGATGTGAAGCAAAAGCTTCATCGCCCACCGATACATAGGGATAAATACCAGTGGCGTGCAAAGAATGTAGGCAAAAAGGCATTGCCTACCCTAGCAATATTTGTAAAATTAGAGAAATAAATTACAATATAATATTCACTTCTTCCTTTTATCAAAAATATCAAATATCATTTTCATCTGCATTATAAAGCAAACGCAAACATTTCCAGGAATCCAAAATAGGGCAATCTTGCTTTTAAGCTCACTTGCTATTCCCCACGACATTGCCTTGATATGAAAAATATATGAAGATGCGAGGGCAGCACCTATTATAGCGCTTAAACGCGACAAGCGAACGAAATTAATTAAATTAAATTTTGTTCTAAAAAATTACCACGTGTAGTACAGACTCGATGGGCCTATAACTCCAGAACTGTAAACGTAATTTTCAGTGAACTTTTTAAATTGAAAAACCTATTTATTGATATGCTTGAAAATCAATCAAACTGGGATGGGGAGAATCTTTCGGCAGCTAGAATGTATTTATTGACACTAGAAGATTTTGAATTCAATTATTTTTTGGAAATTTTCAATGAAATATTTGTTCAGACGGATAATATAATACAGTCGAAACTATCTGTTATTGGCTATTGTCTTAAAAAAAATTAAAGTTTCAAAGCATTTTTGGAGAATTTCTTCATAGAATTCGAAAAAATATATAGTAAATGTGCGAATGCTTATGGCGAGCCTCGAAGAAAATGAAATATGGATGATGTTAAAACGCATTACAGGCGAATTTTTAGAGAAATAGTTGACAACATCAAAAGCGAAATTGATGATCGCTACAGGGAAATTAGACTATTAGATTTTTTCTGTCTTTTGGATTCTGATTGTTTCGAAACTTTTAGAAATAAATTTCCAGATGAAATATTCAATGGATTAAAATTGAAATACGGACAAAAGTTTTATTTTGAGAGATTGAAAAATGAACTTAATTGTTTGTATTCATTATCAGAATTCAAAGGCATGAATGCTTATGAAGTCATACGGTTTTGCCAGGAAAAAAATGTGCGAAGTGTTCCCTCAATTAATCAAATTAGCAAAATTAATCGTAACAATACCCGATAGCTCGGCATCTGCAGAACGTTCATTCTCTGGATTAAAACGCATCCACACTTATTTACGTAATACTCAAGGACAAGAACGGCTTAGCAGTTTATCAATAATTTCCTTGGAGAAAGAACTCTTGCTAGATTTAAAACGTAAGTCGACTTTTTATGATGATGTTATCAATGCATTTTTGGTGAAAAATCGTCGTATTGAACAAATTTATAAAAAATGATTGTTTCTGTTTCTCAGTTAGTCAGACATTTTTAAATAAATTTGTGTAAATAAAGACAATGTTCCACTTCATCAAGAAAACGATTCTTCTCGACGATTTTCTAATGGTAAGTACATTTAAAAAAATTATGCTACCTTATTGCCTAGTGCCTACCCTACTCTTAATGCACGCCACTGATAAATACGTTGGTCATAATTATCTGCCAAAACTGATGGACTGGGTATAAGCTCACTGTTATACAACTTTCTTCCAACAGTACTTTGCCTAAAAACATTGCAATAAGCACGAGCGAAAAATATTTCTTGTAATTAAAAAATGCCGATCCGCTATGTCCTGGTGACATTATACGAATATGTTTCCCATCGACTGCCCCAAAGCAGTGGGGGAAATTAGATTTCTGATCAAATTCCTCTGCAATTTCTTTCCATTTTTCAACAGTAGGCTCGGGCATTTCTAGTGGTTGTAATATAGTCCATAATGCACGAAAACATTCATTAATGATCATTGCGATTGTACTTCTTCCTATTAAAAATGAATACTGCAAAGCAGCAAAATGCATTCCATTCGCGAGATACCTATAATAACATTTTATTTTTACGTCTGTGTATGAAAATAGGTTGCTTAGTTTAATGAGATTTTTTTTTAGGGACAGAACTTCAAAAGAAATGGAAAAACATTAAAGACCGTTTTATTAAGGATCTCAAAGGTGATTCGAAAAGCGGCTCAGCAGCATCAAAAAAGAAGAAGTACGTTTTCTTTGATATGCTGCAGTTTCTGGTTCCTCAAATATTAGACAGCTCAGAAAATACTGAAGGAAATGAAGATGGTTCTGAAGAGGCCAGACCAGCACCGCATTTCAACCAAAGAGCAGCAATGCCGAACACAATCTCCAGAAAAAAAGCATCGTTTGAAGACAAATTGTTGATACTTCTAGAAAACAGGCAGCCTCCACAGCCCCTGGAAGATGACGACGATTTAAATTTCTTTAAATCGTTGTTACCAATGGTTAAAACCTTGAACCCGCAACAGAAAATCAATTTGAGAGTAGAAATACTGCAAGTTCTCCAAAGAGTTTTAAATCCTCAGCCCTCTTATCATAATCAGTTCCAATCAGCTACATATATTCCGCCAGTTTCTCAGCAAATTTTTCACCAAACCATTCCTTCCACATCATTCTGCGTTCACCCATCACCATCAAACCCCTCTGCTTTGTATGACAGCCGCCCGTGTACCTCTCGTTCATTACAACCT
Organism: Anthonomus grandis grandis; assembly: GCF_022605725.1. NCBI lineage: Eukaryota > Metazoa > Arthropoda > Insecta > Coleoptera > Curculionidae > Anthonomus > Anthonomus grandis. The sequence goes on from NC_065558.1 coordinate 7,532,391, forward strand.
ATACTTTCACCCACAGATTCCTAATCGTCCGACTACAGTGAAATTTTACCTTGTAGATTTTGTTTAACTTTGTTCCATAACTAAGAATAAAATATAATTATCTTACCTTATAGTGACTGTTAATCTTTCTTCCAAAGTGATGCAATCTCTAAAGTGACTTTTGCAAGTGAGGTCTCATCAACGTCACTAATTCATCAAAAGACGTAACGCTCATTCTGTAATAATTAAAAAACTTTTCGGGATATTCCCTCAACCGAAGGCAATGAAACTGACCATTTGTCAGACGCCTTTCGTATAACGGATGTACCCAGTACCTTCTTTTTCGTTTAGATTTCTTAATTTTGAGAGCGTAAATTATGGCAACTGTTTCTGTCAACTCGATACTACTGACTGTCGCGAAATTTGCGGAAAATGTGAACGCTATCGCGGTTGCAACCGCTGCCGCAACCGCCAATGTGTCACCGGCCTAACAAGGCTTATTATTGGATTCACATATAAATATCTAATGATTTTTTTCTGCAAAACAAGTAGCGTTGATTGAATATTTGGGAAGATACGCAACCTTATGGGCTAAAGCGTGACCGCAAATATGCGTGAAAAATAGATGGCGATTCTCTCCAGTATGCGCGAAAATAATTTCATCCGTCGCTTCTCATTAGTAATCGGCCGATCATCCCTGAGTCGTGTGGGAGAGTTTTTGCACAGGTTCGTGTTTGCCGTATTGCAAGTTGGTAGTTGTTAAAAAATTTTCTTGGATATCATAATCACAAATAGATAGATATATGTAAATGTGTTTAGTTTGTGAGACAATGGCTCCTTTAGGCAAAATTAATCAGTGTGCGTATCGTGGGTGCAATAATGTGAGAAAATGTAAAAACAATGTTCTCAGTTTTTGCAAATTTTCGATTTTAAAACCAGTGTTGCTTAACCAGTGGATAGAAAATATAGGCAATGCGGAAACATATGTTATTGATGAAAATTTATTAAAAAACAAAGTGGTTTGCGAGAAACATTTTGACAAAATATATATTGCAGTAAGTAATAAGCGAAAGAGACTTTTAAAATCAGCTGTACCTGATGTATGATGATGATACCTATGTCCACAGCATATTGATAAATTTTTGCATTTATTAACTAAGACTTTGATTTATAACACCTAAAATGGGAATCTCAAAATCTTATTAGAAAATCTTTAAAAAAATCTAATTATAAACCTCACAGAAAATTATCTATTTTATCTACAAAAATCAATCAGAACTCTTAAAGATATTGTCTCTTCATGTCTATGAGAGCCATTTTCTCTTTTTCTTTTTTTTACTTTAAGAAAATTTTAAATCAATATATTATGTTTATGGTCTTTAGTGTTTTAAGTATTTTCAATAATTGTTTTCATGATGAAAATCATTCATGAAAAAGATAAAAATAAAGCCTAAAAAGCCTTTAAAGTTATTGAGAAACTGGTCCTAGTACGAATGATAGCTTTCCTAATTAAAAAAAATAACATATTAAATAAATGTCGAGTAATGTTTTCATTCCTGGAGAGATTATATTTGAGCTTGAAGAAGGTCACTTTGCTGCAGCGGTATTCTGCGACTTCTCTAAAGACTTTGACTGTGTCAATCATGGAATACTGCTCGGTAAGCTTTCTAGATATGGGTTTAGGGGAGTTGCTTTAGAATGGTTAAAATTTTGTTTTGTTAGACAGAAAAAAGTTTGTTTGGCCAAATGGCAGTTTGTCTGAACTTTGTGTTGTAAGCAGGGTTCGTTTCTCGGTCCTGTTTTATTTCTATTGTATATAAATGACCTGGCGTCTCTCCAGATAAGAGGATTCTTCACTGTTTTTGCAGATGACACCACTATCTTATGGGCAGACAATAATAAAAGCACATTAACAAGAACAATTTCTAAAGATTTATTAATGATTAAACAGTAGTTTGATGCTAATTTGTTGTCTTTAAACATAGATAAGACTAAATTGTTAAGTTTTTATGTTCAGAGCAGTTCATGATTCACAACAAAGAATTGGAAGTGAATAATTTTAACAGATTCTTGGAATTGTTATCGATCATAAACCTAAGTTTTATGGAGATATGTCAGGAGGCAAAAACTGGCTAGACGATGTTATGCTATTGAGTGGTTTTAAATGAACTGAGATTGATATCTGCAAAAACGGTCTATTTTTTTTTGTTGAAAGTTGGAACTTACTTTCATACAAAAATACCTACAGTATGGAATAACATTTTGGAGTTGCATTAGTAAACGGCTTTTTGACTCGATGTTTGTTTTTAAAAAACGAGCCATTAAATATATGTGTCATAAATCTCCACAGGACATGCAGACCTCTATTTGAAGATACTTTCCTTGTGTTGCTTGTTTATTGTTGAGTCTGCTTGCCTAATATACAAAAAATATAAATTGTATCTTCAAAATAATGGCTCCTTAAAACATTATAATATCAGAAAAAAATACAATATTCCAATGCCCATCCCGAAAAGTGAACTAAGAATTCTCTTATTTACTTGAGCATAAAAATTTTTAATCATTTTCCAAATGTCATAAAAGTCTCTAGCAGTTCTCCTCGCTTTAAAAAGTCCTTAACGAAACTTCTTAAAAGCAAGTTTTTTTATAGCATTAGAATTTTTTGAAGATAGTTAGGAATAAAAAAAGGAATATAAAGGTTAGAATTTGTGATGTTACTCTAAAAAATTTTTAAGTGGTTTTGCTTTGAAATTGAAAATACATTTTGTGTTTATACTAGTATGTTGAACCCACTATTGTGTATTGTTTTTAAATTATATGTTAGTAATATGTCGATTAATGTGCCTATTTTATATCATAGAAGTACCATGTCAACAAGTAGGTACCATGTATTTATGAATAAAGTATGTTTTGAATTTTTTGAAATTCGAAATTGTATTTAAAAGAGAGAGAGGTATATAATATTTAATAGGGATGATTCCAACTACTCACTAGAAATTACCTCGTTGAAAAAGTAATTAAAAAGGTTATTCAAAACTGCAAGTGGCCAACATGGCGTCGACAAGAAGAAACAAAGTTGATTATGACTCTCTAAAGAAGGAACGTCGTATTTAAAAGTTAAAGATGTTAACTTGTAAATGAGAGAAAGTGTTGTGTTACAACAATGTATAAATGATTTTATTTTATATTTTCAAATAACGCCAGAAAAAAATAAAAAACTATTTTGCCAAATTTCACCTTTTTCCTGAATATTAGGAAGTATTTGGCATTTTTCCAATTTTTAGATTGCATTTATTCAATCATTGCATTTATATTGCGCAACTTTCGCCTAATTAAACCATTTACTGCTCATCCTTATTTTGGACATCCTGTATAATCGCGATGAGACCCTTCATACTGTAAAACAAAATATTTGTTTTTTTTTCTTATTAACTTTTTCTAGTTTTAAGAATTAGTAATTAAGTGTTTGCCTGTATTGCAAATTAAAATGTGGCCTATTTTCTATATTTTATAGTGTTGTTACACCCTTATTCAAAACCTTTTAAATTTTGCGATTTTATTTTTATATTAATTTCAGTTAAAGGTATCTATTTTTCAATATTTTTGTCCAAAAAAAGTGTACTTCACAGATCTCACTACCCTACACAGTTTTTGAGATATTGGCTGGTTTCATAAACCCGTATTGTCAAAAATCACATTACGGGCTACTTTTTGCAAAAAATTATTGACTCTAAAAAACTATAGTACCGTATATAGATATTAAATCTTTAATTATTTAATTTACTCTTTATATTTACGTGAAACCTACCTATATCATCACCTTTATTTAATATTTTTGTTAATTTTCTAATTAATAAATAAAAGCTTATTGAATTTTTGTTTTGTTTTTATTTATTTATTTTTGTCTCAAAAAAGGATTTTGGTAAGTAATTTATTATTTGTTAATAAAATTTAAGTTCTAAGAGATAGCACCTTCCAATACATTACTTGACCACCACATTTATCTAGTTATTTATGCGAGATCACAGCACATTTAAATATCGGCAATAACAAAATAAATAAAAGCGCTGTTATCATCATCGCCCTTGTCTTAAAAAAATAACAAAACGGCCGGGCGCCCAAAGATTCCCGCGTCGTTAAACTGCAAATGGTCAATATAACGCCGACAAAGAAAAACAAAGTTGATGATGGCTCTTTAAAGACAGAACGTCGTATTTTAAATTTAAAGGTGTCATCGTATAGGCGAGAAAAAGTGGTCACAATAATTTATTCATTTAATAAATACTTTTGTCATATATTTTGAAATAACGCCAGAAAAAAAAAATGATTTTGCCAAATTTCAGTTTTTTGAAAAATTTAGGAAGTATTTAGATTTTATTATAAAAGGACACTATATTGCTCAACTTTCCTCTAATTATACCACCTCTATTGACGTCCTGTATAACCGTGATGCGGGGTCTTTAAACAAAATGTTTTTTTTTTGTTACTAGGTATCTTTTTATAGTTTTAAGTATAGTTGTAACAACTGGTAATTGAGAATTTTCCTGTGTCGCTTAAAACTTAAAATGTGGCCTATTTTCTATTTCTATTAACATCCTCACTCACCACCCCTTACTTTACAGATCTCACTACGCTGCACAATTTTTCAGATATTGAATCACATGACAAAATGGGTTACTTTTTACAAAAAATTATTGATCAAGAAGTTATATTACCATCGGTATTAAGTCTTATGAATTATTTCAATTATTCTTTATAATATTTAGGTGAAACCTACTTATATCTTAAAATTTGTTCCACATATTTTTTGAATATTAGTTTTTAGTTAATTAAGTGCAACGGGCTTTTTATTTAAAAACTTGACCCTCTTGAACACAAAATGGAGGAAACATAATGTTTGTTGGAATTATAACTTGTATATTAAACTTTGTTGGTAATTTTGTAAAAATAGATTTTTATATATATGTTTGTATTAATTTTTGTCTCAAAAACATATTTTGGTAATTATTTGTTTATAAAATTTAACTTTTAAGAAATTTCAATATGCCTCCACCCTTAATTACATCACTTATCACTTGACCACCACATATATGACACCGTGTTGTATGTTCAAAAAAAAATAAAAACATAGTTGGCAGCATCATCCCATATCTTAAAAAAATATCCAACACGGCCGGTCGGCCGCGTAACCGGAGATTCCAGCGTCGTTGAAAACCTGACTCAAAGAAGCCAAAAGCCATGTCCACGCAGCTAAAATAAATCATTCCTAGATTTGACGCTTCGCGGCAGCACCACACGGTGCACGAAACTGAACGGCAATCCGATAGTCGACCGGGTACACTTTTTAACGCAGGATTGCGTATCTTCCCAAATATTCAATCAACGCAAGTAGTGAATGAAATAGGTAATTTGAGCATGAATCCCCCAGAGCAGAATTAGCAATAACTCGAATGGCATAATAAGTAGATGCAACTTTCTTGCATACATTTGCAATATGGTTTTCAAATTCAAGAGATTTATCTATTGAAAGATCCAAAAACCTACTGTATGGTGATATTGGTTTTAAAAACATTGAATGTAAAGAAGAAAAGTACTATAGCGTCACGCTATAGTCCTTTCTTATAGAAATCTTATGGCAGTATGTGTAAATCGTACTATGGAAGGTACTAAAACCATTCCCTACTTATTTATGTGGTTTTTACGCTGTAATTGTCTAGGTAATAACTCTCGACCAGTTGGGTAGGATAAAATGGTATAAAAAGCTTTTTGATTCATTCAGTCAATTCATTATTTGTCAGACCAGTCTAATAGTTCACCCAGTCATAACATGTATCTTTCATACTATAAAAAATATTTGTTCATTATAATTGTGACAGTAGTTACAATTTTGTAACAGCAATAAACGTTACAGCACATATTTTTTAACTATTTTTATTCAAAAAATATCTTTTAACCTAGAACATGAGAATGATATACACAAATATGATAACAGTTATGGTATATGAGTCTTAAACCTAACCATAATATATACAAGTAAGCAAAAAATGACATACGTCAAATTTCGACAGAACCAGTCAAAAGTAACCACAGAGACTGACTAAAATGTCCCTATAGTCCTAAATATATCACAAAGCCTTATATAAAAAGACAAAAAAATGTTTTTAATACACAGTCACATCATTAAACTGCCATCTACAGTTGACACGTTTGACTTTCTCTTCTTTGAGGAGTTTTTGCAGATGATGGTTCACATTGCCCTCAGCAGCTTTCATCAATTTTTCAGGCAATTCTGAGTAAATTAGGGCAACTAATTCCCTCTCAGTGTATGAATATTTGCTATTGTTAATAAGGACCTCAATGATTTGTTGCTCGCGTTGTTGCCTGTGTTCCAAGTAGAATTTAATTCTTTCTATTGGGTCCTAAAAGATAGCTCACATATTATAAACCTTGAAAAAGTATTAAGCATAATTAGTAACAACTTACATAAATAATATTTCCATGACCAGGGTAAATAATACTGGGTTTAGCTCTCAAAATAATCCTCAAAGACTCCATATAATCGTGCAAATCTTCAAAAACAGCAGTACCCTCCCCCAAAATACAATCCCCACTAAAAATTATATTATCCTCCAATAAATGAAAAGCGACATGGTCAGTAGTATGCCCCGGAGTATGTAAAACTCTAATTGTGGCCCCTTCCACTGAAAATTCTTGTCCATCTTTAAAAGAGCACAGATCATGATAGATTTTCCCATCTTCATAACGAGGATATTTCCACACTTCACAGTTGCCTGCAATAAAATGAACATTACATATCTAACATGTAATAATGCTTGCTAATGCTTACTAGTAAACTCTGGTAATTCTTCCAATATGTCAGCCAGGCCCCCAACATGGTCATGATGCCAATGAGTCAAGAATATATGAGCAATATCGATTTTTTCGAATGTCAACACGTTCCTAAGATGGTTTATGTATTGTGGGACGTCCGCGTCTCCTGTGTCGATCAGGATTCTCCTAAAATAATAAAATCGCATCAAAGGACACTAACGGAGTTAACTAACACATACCTTTTTCCAGTTCCTACAATGTAGGTATTGGTGCCTTGCAGGGTCATAAATCCGGGATTGCATCCCAAGATTCTGGTCACTTTCGGGGAGATTTGAGTCACCGCTGGTATGACTGAAGCCATTTTGCTGCACAGCCTTTTTAAAGTGATTGAAATCTGGAACAACATGAAAGTTGTTACAATCATTTTAAGACGTAGGAAATGTTGAATTACCATTATTAAATGTGAGGTTAGATTGTTAATGTTTTGAAGGAAATCGGCTGATTTATGACAGGCCGGCAAATTGACAGTTTTGAATTAGGTCTTATAGGCAACCCGTTTGACTTGTCTTAAGTGATTGCAGGTAATATATTATTAGAAGAACTAAATGTTTTAATATAAATTCAGGAACAAAGTTAGAATATAATATATACGCAAAAATGAACTAAAAAACTTTAGCAGAAATACCAATATTACGGCACTGTGTTTGACAGATCATTTAATGTCCCTTGTCACATTTTTCCTGTGTTGCCAAATTGTTCAATAATTCACATAATATACTATCATAATTATGACTTAAGTAAAGGTAAATAGTACAGGGTATTCAGTAATTAACAAACAAATTGTTGAAAACATTCAATATATTAAAATCTATGTGAACAAGCTGACTTACAAAATATCTACAGGTAGACTGTCGCAGCGTTGTCAAACTACGCTAAAAATACCGCGAAAATTTAAATTATTTTTTTGTGAAACTCATTAGTAGATATGAAGGGGCAAAAAAAAGAAAACTAGTTTCAAGTGCCTGGAAGAATAAAATATTTTTATGACGTAGAAAATATAAAATTATCATTGATAAATGTGATGTTAGATTGTTAATGTTTTGATGGAAATCAGATGATTTATGACAGGCCGGCGAATTGACAGTTTTAAATTAGGTCTTATAGGCAACCCATTTGACTTCTCTTAAGAGATTGTAGGTTGTATATTAAAGGAAGTACATGTTTTAATATAAATTTAGGGAAAAAGTGAGAATTTATACGGAAAAATGAACTAAGACACTTTAGTAATAATACCAATATCACGACACAATAATACTGTTTTTGATAGTTCACTCAATGTCACTTGTCAAAAATTTCCGGCAATTGCAAAATAAATTGTTCAATAATAATTCACATAAGATACTGTCAAAATTATGATTTAAGTAAAGACTAGTAGTACAGGGTGTTCAGTAATTACCAAACGAAATGTTGCAAACATATACTATTGCAGCGTTGCCAAGCGATGCTAAAAATACCGCGAAATTTAAAATGAATATTTTGGGAAACTCAGCGGTGGATATGGAGGTATGTACAAGAGAGAGAGAGAAATCTAGTTTCAATTGCCTGGAAGAATAAAATAACTTTATTTAAGACGTAGAAAATTTTAAATCACTACTATTAAATGTGAGGTTAGACTGTCAATATTTTTATGACAATTCAACCATTGGACACTTTTAAATTAGGTCTTATAGGCAACCCGTTCGACTTGCCTTAAGAGATTTCAGGTAGCATACTCTTGGAAATCATGCTTTTATTAGCAGAAAAACTTAATTTGAATTGCCTGGAAGATTAAAATAATTTCATTTAATCATACCGGACATCAGAGACATAAAATCTTAAAAAAATATACGATAAATTGCACAAAGTGTTACGTACTTATTACTCGCACCTCTTATGATAATTGATATTCAACGATCGTGGCGCCTTTTAAAGTGAAACCAGATGAATAATTACCTTTGAATTATGTATGAAAAACAAATAGGGGAACGTGGAATGGAATGGAAGGATAGAGCAAGCGACATCTCGTAGAAAGTTCTGGAACAGTGCTTTATAAGAAGCCCTCGTCGCTAGGAGGCCAGTTCAAGTTTGAATATTGGCGCGAATTTTAAATAGACATAATAAGTACAAGCGACTACTTTTGTGCATTAAATGTTTTAATTCCTTCATGGTAAATTGGTACAATTCTTTTGCTGATGATACCGACATAATATAATTTTTTTACTTCAACAATGATGGAGAATAAGTAAAAAATAATTAAGGAGCATGAAAATTCTGAAGAGCATAGATAACAACTCTTCTCAGTATGAGAGGAGTCACAAGAAAGAAAAAAAGAAAATGTGCTATATTACGTAAGAATAATCTTGTGTACAAGCATCCTACAAGCTAAAAAAAACAAAACAAAAATACAATTTCAAAAATTGACAAAACAATGAACAAAATTAAACACAAGAAAACAAAACTTTTTGAACATACTTGAATTAAAGATAATTAAATAAAACAATCAATTACTAAATAAAGGTAAACTTGTTGACAAAACTAGAGAAGAAAAAAAGGAAAAAAAACTTTCCAACATGTCCAAGGTTAAAACCTATCATTAAAAAAGTCATCCAGGTTATAATATGCCTTAGCCAATAAAACCGTCTTTAATTCTAACACATAGAGGAACATGATTGTAAATTTTTTTACTTATGTAAATTAATGAGTTTTTGGTAAGGGAAGACGTAGGAATAGGTAGAGGAACATCATTTACACGACGAGTCAAATGGCCAGTGTCAGAGGGTAGCTTAGGAATTTTGTGAATAAGAGCAGCTGTTTCTAAGATAAAGTAGCCCCTTATTGGTTAAACCCCAAAAAGGCAAGCCATACCGAATATGAGATTCAATAAGTGAAAAGTACACTGAACGTGCAACCACCCCTCCCAGCTCTTGTTTTGCCATTCTTACTGCAAAACATCCAGAAGATAATTTCCCAGCTAAATGTAAAATATGATCTTTAAACTTTATTTATGATTTTTTTTTGAAAAAAATTAGTTTGGCTTGTTGGTGTTGCCGCGCCTAGCAATTTTTACTAATGAACTTTACGAAAAATAAAAAGCTCATTAAAAATGGAGTGTGATGTGTGTAAAACTAAAATTAAACCACTTTTCCAATGTGACACATGCAGAAAAGGAATATGTAAGAATTGTGGGAATTTGTCAGCATCGGAAGTGAAGGTCCTAGAACTAAAAGGTGAGAGAATTTTAAGATTTGATTGCACTGAATGTCAAAGATTTAAACCTCACAAACTTCTTCAGGGAACAATAGAGGATAAAAATAAAATAATAGAAAGCAAAGAAGAAATAATTGCCCTACTACAACAAAAAATAGAAAGTCTTGAATCCAGTAAAAGTGAAGCTCATGCATTAAATTCCTTACAATACAGTGATATCCTTAAAAAGCCATTAAATCATCAAAAACAAACAAATATCCCTAGCCTTATTATTAGGCCAAAAAAACACCAGAACATTGAAAAAATAAAGGAAGACTTGAGAAAGAAGATAAATCCTGCCGAATTAAAGATTAGTGTAAATAGTATTAAAAGTACAAAAAACGGCTATATTCTAGTTAAATGCCAGGGAAAAAATGATATAGATATACTTAAAAAGGAAGCAGAAGAAAAATTGAATGGCTACAACATAGAGGTGACAAAACTAAAAAATCCCCGCTTCAAGATAATTGACTATAAAATAAATGATAAAGACGATTTAAATAGTGCATTTGTAGAGGCCAGAATCCGGGAACAAAATCATTTTATTGAAGCAATGGACCACCTAGAAATAACTTTCTTTAAACTCAATAAAAAAAGAGATTCTTATATTATCTACCGAAATTGTCCAGCCAAATTATTTCATAAGTTAATTGCAGTAAAGAAACTATATATAGGATGGCAGCGTTACCCAGTATTTGAAGATATAAGCACAGCATAAAGAAACCAGCAGTCGCACTTCAATAAAAATACATTGGCTTGAATAAGCGAGTTCGGTGCATGTGTACTAATGCAGGCGCGGCATATTTGCTTAGAGTAGGGATGCCGCTGACACTCGCTACAGTCCACGCGGCTTTTGCCTTGGCTAGAGCCGGACTTAAACATTTTTTTAGATATTATTATCTTGTAAAATAAAAATACCTACATAGTACAAATATTTATTTTTTAATATTATTAAAGTTCATACATTAACAAAATATTTAAACAAAAATAAACATAGCATTTCTACATCTAACAACGACGATATAGAAGAATACGTGCAGGAAGTTAATTAGGTATGTACCATAAATTTAAGAGACCATTCTTTGAGTAATTTTAATTAAAATCAGAAAAGTTTTTATAAAAAACGCTACGCTTTGTAAAAACGCTATCAAAATAGTCACTAAGTACGGCGCTGAACTAGGCGATACACCTATGAACACAGTTCGATAAACAGTGAGCTCGGCATCCGGAGAATATGGCTGCGGTATGGCTAAGGATGCTATTAGTTCGCTTACATTTTCGAGCGGAGTGCGACTGCTGGTTTCTTTATGCTGTGATATAAGTGTACCCAGATGTTTTAAATGCCAAGGATTTTTTCACAAAAATACGGAATGTCCGAATGAGGTCTTTTGTGAGTATTGTTCGGAGAAACACGCAGTTAAGGAGTGCCCAAAAAACCAAAAAAATGCATCAATTGTATTCATGCAAACGCAAAGTTTAATTTGGAACACAATATAAATCATGCCGCAAACGACAAAACTTGTCCGTCTTTTGAACATCAAATCACCCTTTTGAAAAACAAAATTGACTATGATGGAAGTTATGGCAAATAATAGGCAAGAGGTAGAAGTGCTACAAGAGTACAAGAACTGGACGTTTTAGATAATGCGGATCAACAAAGTACGGACTGTGATTATGTAAGCAAAAAAATTAACATAGGTTCCAAACTCTTAAATATCATTCATTTTAACATAAGAAGTTTAAAAAAAAACTTTGATCAAATGATAGTTTTTCTACAAACATATAATTTAATATCCTGCGACATTATTGTTTTGGGTGAAACATGGCAATTGGTTGGTAATGAATTTAATATAGAGGGCTTTAGAATGTATTATAATGAAGGAGACTGTAACCAGAATGGTTGTTTATATAAAAAATAATTTAAACATAAACAAAGTAGAAAATATAAAACTAATTAGGTCGGGAATTACTTTGATTAGGATAACTTTAGCTATAACTGATATACAATATGGCATAACGTGTATATATAGACCTCCCTCGACGGTAGTATCGTCTTTTCTCGATGACCTGGAAAATTATTTATTACGTGAATGTAATCAGCAAACAGAAATACTTCTGGGAGATATAAACATAAATACTCTATCTGAAAATTCAGCTGATACAAATAACTACCTAGCTCTCTTGATGTCTTACGGATTCTACTCCCTTATAACTGGTCCTACACGGGTCACATTAACATCAAGGACCTGTATTGACCACATTTTCCTTAAAAAAAAATTTTTGGAAAACAAAAATAAACATCTTTCTTTTATTTTGGAAACTGACGTCACCGATCACTATCTTGTGTTGCTTAATTTTGCTAGAGACGAGGTTCGGGCAGGTAATGTTTCCAATAATATAAAAATTAAAACTATAAAAATTTTAAACAATGAGAAGGCAAAAGATTTACTTATAAAACAAAATTGGGAAAACACTATCTTAAATATTAATGATGTCGAAATTGCAACCAAAATTTTTTTAAATGTTGTCCAACATATTATACAAAGCTCTAAAGAGACAAAAATATTAAAACAAAAAATAATTAAAAAAATAAAACCTTGGATAACTGCTGCTATTATATGTTCAATAAAAAATAGGGACAAAATGAAAAGAAAATTGAATAAAAATTATAGTTTGGAAAAAGAACAACAATATAAAACATACAGAAACTCATTGGGTAAAATAATAAATAAATGTAAAAATGACTATTACAAAACAAAAATTGAGGAATCTAAGAATAATATGAGCAAAATGTACAAGGTTATAAATGAGGTTACAAATCAAATTACTACTAAAGGAAATGACATAATAAAAATAAAAAATAATAACAAAGAATTTTCAAATAACAAAGACATGGCAAACTTTTGTAATCAGTATTTTATAAACGTAGGAGTAAATATGCAAAACCAAATAAAAAAACAAAAAAACAATTCAAAATTAATCATAACAGTGTATCTTCAATGTTTCTAAAACCAACTAATAGGAATGAAATAATTAAACATATTTTTTCGTTAAAAAACAATTCCGCGCCTGGGATAGATACTATTAGCTCAAAATTTATAAAAAAATTTCATATTTACCTTATTGAACCATTGGTTCACATTATCAACCTAATATTTAAAACAGGAACAGTACCTACTCAATTTAAAGTATCAATAATCACTCCAATATATAAATCAGGTGATAAATGTGAAATAGGTAACTATCGTCCTATAAGTGTGATCAATAATTTTTCCAAGCTCTTCGAGAAATGTTTGAAAGATAGACTTATTGACTATTTACAAAAAAATAACGTATTAACACAAAATCAGTTTGGTTTCATTGGGGGGCTCAGCGCATCCGATGCTGTCTGCGAATTAACAAAGCGAGTGAATCAGGCTTTTGATGGTGATAGAAAGTGTTTGGCAGTGTTTCAGGACCTAGCTGTACCGCATGAGCTTTTGCTAGATACTTTAAGATCTTATGGTATTAGAGGTCCAGTGTCAAGGGTCTTTGAAAGTTACTTGGGGGACAGAAAACAGTCTTTAAAAATAAATAATGAGATTAGTGAACCATCTTATATAAAAATTGGAATTCCACAAGGAACAGTTATTGGACCTATACTCCTTATAACTTATATTAACGCTCTTACCAATCTTAAAATTCATGACGGGTCACTGATATCATATGCAGATGACACGGTTGCGGTGTTTCACGGAATTTCTTGGGGAGACACAAAAAAAACTGCAGAACTTGGTCTAGCAACAGTCAAGAACTGGCTGGATTCTTTTAAATTAAGTCTCAATAGTCAAAAAACAAACTATATTGCATTTTCTATAACAGCTGCTAATCGCCCCAGCTTTCAACAAATTAAACTTGAATTAATTGATATCAAGGAAGTTTCATTTACTAAATATCTGGGTATCATTGTGGATAAACATTTAAAATGGGACCATTACATTCTAAAATTAACACAAAACATCCGTAAACTTATTTATCGATTTCATATTTTGAGAAATATCTTAAATGAAAAACTACTAATTTTAATTTATAAATCCTTGGTTGAGTCCTTGTTAAGGTATGGGGTGATTGTCTGGGGAGGTCTATACAAGAATTGTTTAAAACAACTTAATGTAGTACAAAACTTTATTTTAAAAGTTATATACAAAAAACAAAAAAGATTTCCTACACAACAATTATATTCTGAAGAAATTTTTAATATACGCTCAATTTACATATTGTCAACATGCATTTATACACATAAATCAGAAAAAATCAAGAATTATGTTAGTCATTCCTACACAACCCGAAATAATATAAACAGACACCTAAAAATACCAAACATAAAAAAAACTATAGGGCAACGATTTTTAGGATACTTGTCCCCGAAATTTTATAACATCTTACCAAACAGCTTAAAAAATATAAATAATATTACAAACTTTAGTAAGGTCTGTAGAAAATTTATTTATTCAAATATAGATAAATTTAATTTTTTTAAATAGTTTTGGGAAGGGAAATTTTATTGGAGAATTTTTGTTTAGTTGTAGATTATGGTTAGTTATATTTTATATTATTACTAAAATTTTGTGATTTCTCAGCATACACAAACAGATGTTACAACATCTAGGTGTATGTTAAAAACAATGACTGTTAACTATTATTATTGAATATAATTAAGTTAAAAAAAAAATAAAAAATTTGTTATAATATAACCAAAATGATTAATAAATTTGAATTTGAAAATTTGAATTTGAATTTGAAACCGAAGGCGACCATCAATGGTAATTCCTAGGAACTTGCAGCACTCTTTATTCTGCAAGAGGGAATTTTCGTCAAACATCAGACCCTAAACATCGCACTTAAACCCTATAATAGACGTCTTTCTTACATTAAACACCAGCCTGTTGGAAGCACACCACCCTGATAAAATCTGAAGGTCTTCAAGGATACAAGTCTTAATATAATCAGAATTTTTATGGCTCCATAGTATGGTGGTATCATCAGCAAACTGAACCACCTTGCCCTGCAGTTTCTATGAACTCAAGTCATCCACATACAGTATAAATAACAGTGGTCCCAACACTGAACCCTGGGGAACGCCGCATTTTAGGGATCTAGAAGCTGACAAACGCCCAGGCACTGTAACCTTCTGAGTACGATTTCAATTTCAAACAGAATAAAAGACATTTCAGAGTTCCTTGTCTGACTACAACGGAGTTCCTTATCTAATGAAATTAAAAAAGGCGGAATAAAATTAGGCATTTTTTATTCAGAAAATCACATAAAAAATACCGCGAAATTTAAAAATGCCTGGACGAATAAAATTATTTTTTTCACATGACAACTTTCTGAAAGCTTGTGATTACGAATAGAAAAAATGCATGGTTTTGCAGATGACACCAACATCATATAAGGAACAGAAAACATGTCTCATTTCACCTTTGCTTCCTCGATTCTTTCACCTCGGTTCAAAAGAAGCAAAAACTGTTAAAAGGCGAAAACCAGTCAGGCTTGTGGTAATCAAAGAGCTAACGAGGCACGTTAAGTTTAATAATAAAAAAATATTATTAATAGTTAAACGAAAAATGGCATTTTTCATAATAAAAATGTGTCTCTTAGTGTCGGTATGGGAAACCAGTGTCGCACAAAAAAATGTAAGTGAAAAATTACCTTCGATAAACACTAAACTAAAACCGACACTCGGATAAGTTCTTCGATTCAACTAACCCTTGTCAGTGAACTTCTTCGGCTTTTATAGCGTCCGTAATGTAAATAAAATAAACCTCGACAATTTAATCGCATAAAATGTGATAAAATCGTTATCATTTTGTATAAATTATAAATCGAAAAGGCATTTTTAATTGGGGTTCTGTCTGGCTCAGGGGTCAGTCGCGGAGTAAGGTCACCCACCACGCGGGAATAGTGATAAAACGGTGATTTTTTTTATATATATAACAACATGGCTGTAACGGTTAGTATTTACTTATACATATATAATATGACATATAGAGGATGAATAATTTTGTTATTGTTTATGTATACTTTGTACATCGAGGTGCCAACCAAATATAATGCGTAATATTGTGCAATTATATATATTTTTTTATTTGGGTCGGCGTAATTGTTATCACTAATTTTATCGGTAGCATGTTACAGCGTTATTTTTTAGAGGTCACGTAATTTAATTTTGAATTTATTTTTCTTTATATTTGGGGTTCAATTAATTTGTAGGTCAATTTCTGACATATAAACAGTTCTTGAAATTTATTTATCTGCATGGAACATTCTTTTCTATAGAATATAATTTTTCCAGAAAATTCTAATTAAAATAACAATAACAAGTATTTGATGAAAAAAAAATATTATAAACTGGATGACTGTCATCAATTATTGAAAAGCTATTCGAATTATCCAGGAATTAGATGCTAACTTTGTTATTTTAAATGGGACACTTTATATATTTTTATATTTTTGTTTTCTATGTAAAATTTTATGAAATTTTATAAGGTTCTTGAGATATCAGTAAATGAATTTTAATATACAGGGTGGTTGTTTAGATATCAATACCGGCGAAACTATTATTAGAAAAGAAATAAAAGTTTGACAACGTTCCCATGCTTTAAGGAGAGATTCTCCTAAGTTATTTTCAGTTTAGTAGCAGTTCCGGTTATACCGGAAATAGGTCCAAACTTCCTTATTTTAAATTGGGCACGTGCTATACTTGGGTCACACAGTCCTTGAGAAATCACTACTTGCATTTTTGTATACAGGCTTTCTATACATCAGGTCATAGCGGCAAAACTATCATTACAAAATTTTTGAAAATTTGGCAACTTTCTAGTGCCTTTAGGAGAGATTCTTCTAAAATAATTTCAGCTTAGTAGCACTTCCGGTTATACCGGAAATAGGCGCTAACTTCCTTATTTTAAATAGTAAACCCAATAATTTATTACATTTTTGGATTCTACGTGAAATTTTATGAAATATGAGGGGTCGCATGCTATACTTTAATCAAACAATTGTTGAGATATCAGTACTTGAATTTTAGTATACAGGCTTTTGATATATCAAGTCATAGCGGCAAGACTATCATGACAAAAAAATTGAAAATTTGGCAATGTTCTACTACTTTTAGGAAAGATTGGTCTAAGACATTGTCAGCTTAATATCACTTGCAGTTATAGCGTAAATATGCCCTAACTTCCTTATTTTAAATAGGACACCTTATATATTCTTACATTTTTAAATTCTACGTAAAATTTGATGATATTGGATGGGTCACATGCCATACTTTTGTCAAACGGTTCTTGAGATATCAGTACGTAAATTTCAATATACAGACGGCTGTCTTCTTGGACTTTTTGATGTTATAGACCCAAGACTATTAGTTTTAGCATAGAGAAATGGACACCACACCATTGTTGCCAGATTATTAAACCGACATTTTTAATAATCTAGAAGACTCAATTAAATTATTATTCTTTTATCATTTATGGAAACAAGCAATTTATCTATCTGTTCCAACGTTGCCTAGTTCAGCATTTTTATCTATCTATATATCTATAAACCATAGGAGAAAGAGTTTTAATTTTTCCATTTTAATCCACACAATAATTAATATAAAATTGCACTCTTTTCAAATTGGCAACACAGGAACGTTCTTGCTCAGAGTGGTTCCTTAGGCCCTTGCCAATATTGACATCTGAATTAAGGATAATATAAAAACTCATACATTATTGTCAAATGTCAAGAGAGAAATTATATTAAAAAAATTTGTTGAAAATTTGGCAACGTTCTACTGTTTGTCAAGACTATTAAACTTAGCATATAGAAATGGACGTCGCACCATTGTTGCCAAATTATTTCACCGACATTTTTAATAAAATTAATTTTTTTTCTAGAAGACTCAATTAAATTATTATTCTTTTATCATTTATTGAAACAAGCAATCCATCTATGTGTTCCAAGGTTGCCTAGTCCAGCATTTTTATATATCTATAAACCATAGGAGAAAGAGTTTTAATTTTTCCATTTTAATCCACACAATAATTAATATAAAATTCCACTCTTTGACAAATTGGCAACACAGGAACGTTCTTGCTCAGAGTGGTTCCTTAGGCCCTTGCCAATATTGACATCTGAATTAAGGATAATATAAAAACTCATACATTATTGTCAAATGTCAAGAGAGAAATTATATTAAAAAAATTTGTTGAAAATTTGGCAACGTTCTACTGTTTGTCAAGACTATTAAACTTAGCATACAGAAATGGACATCACACCATTGTTGCCAGATTATCTGACCGACTTTTTAATAAATTTATTTCTTTTCTAGAAGACTCAATTAAATTATTATTCTTTTATCATTTATTGAAACAAGCAATTTATCTATCTGTTCCAACGTTGCCTACTTCAGCATTTTTCTCTATCTATATACCTATAAACCATAGGAGAAAGAGTTTTAATTTTTCCATTTTAATCCATACAATAATTAAAATAAAATTCCACTCTTTGACAAATTGGCAACACAGGAACGTTCTTGCTCAGAGTGGTTCCTTAGGCCCTTGCCAATATTGACATCTGAATTAAGGATAATATAAAAACTCATACATTATTGTCAAATGTCAAGAGAGAAATTATATTAAAAAAATTTGTTGAAAATTTGGCAACGTTCTACTGTTTGTCAAGACTATTAAACTTAGCATACAGAAATGGACGTCGCACCATTGTTGCCAAATTATTTCACCGACATTTTTAATAAAATTAATTTTTTTTCTAGAAGACTCAATTAAATTATTATTCTTTTATCATTTATTGAAACAAGCAATCCATCTATGTGTTCCAAGGTTGCCTAGTCCAGCATTTTTATATATCTATAAACCATAGGAGAAAGAGTTTTAATTTTTCCATTTTAATCCACACAATAATTAATATAAAACTGCACTCTTTGACAAATTGGCAACACAGGAACGTTCTTGCTCATAGTGGTTCCTTAGACCCTTGCCAATATTGACATCTGAATTAAGGGTAATATAAAAACTCATACATTGTTGTCAAATGTAAAGAGAGAAATCATATTCTAAAATTTTTTTTTAAATTTGGCAACGTTCTACTGTTTGTCAAGACTATTAAACTTAGCATACAGAAATGAACGTCGCACCATTGTTGCCAGATTATTTCACCGACATTTTTAATAAATTTAATTTTTTTTCTAGAAGACTCAATTAAATTATTATTCTTTTATCATTTAATAAAATAAGCAATTTATCTATCTGTTCCAACGTTGCCAAGTTCAGCATTTTTCTCTATCTATATATCTACAAACCACAGGAGAAAGAGTTTTAATTTTTCCATTTTAATCCACACAATAATTAATATAAAATTGCACTCTTTGACAAATTGGCAACACAGGAACGTTCTTGCTCATAGTGGTTCCTTAGACCCTTGCCAATATTGACATCTGAATTAAGGGTAATATAAAAACTCATACATTGTTGTCAAATGTTAAGAGAAAAATCATATTCTAAAATTTTTTTAAAAATTTGGCAACGTTCTACTGTTTGTCAAGACTATTAAACTTAGCATACAGAAATGGACGTCGCACCATTGTTGTCAGTTTATCTGACCGACTTTTTAATAAATTTATTTCTTTTCTAGAAGACTCAATTAAATTATTATTGTCTTATCATTTATTGAAACAAGCAATCCATCATCTGTTCCAACGTTGCCTAGTTCAGCATTTTTATCTATCTATATATCTATAAACCATAGGAGAAAGAGTTTTAATTTTTCCATTTTAATCCACACAATAATTAATATAAAATTCCACTCTTTGACAAATTGGCAACACAGGAACGTTCTTGCTCAGAGTGGTTCCTTAGGCCCTTGCCAATATTGACATCTGAATTAAGGATAATATAAAAACTCATACATTATTGTCAAATGTCAAGAGAGAAATTATATTAAAAAAATTTGTTGAAAATTTGGCAACGTTCTACTGTTTGTCAAGACTATTAAACTTAGCATATAGAAATGGACGTCGCACCATTGTTGCCAGATTATTTCACCGACACTGTTAATAAATTTATTTTTTTTTCTAGAAGACTCAATTAAATTATTATTCTTTTATCATTTATGGAAACAAGCAATTTATCTATCTGTTCCAACGTTGCCTAGTTCAGCATTTTTCTCTATCTATATATCTACAAACCACAGGAGAAAGAGTTTTAATTTTTCCATTTTAATCCACACAATAATTAATATAAAATTACACTCTGACAAATTGGCAACACAGGAACGTTCTTGCTCATAGTGGTTCCTTAGGCCCTTGCCAATATTGACATCTGAATTAAGGATAATATAAAAACTCATACATTATCGTCAAATGTCAAGAGAAAAATCATATTCTAAAATTTTTTTTTAAATTTGGCAACGTTTTACTGTTTGTCATGACTATTAAACTTAGCATATAGAAATGGACGTCGCGCCATTGTTGCCAAATTATTTCACCGATATTTTTAATAAATTTATTTTTTTTTCTAGAAAACTCAATTAAATTATTATTCTTTTATCATTTATTGAAACAAGCAATCCATCTATCTGTTACAACGTTGCCTAGTCCAGCATTTTTATCTATCTATATATCTATAAACCATAGGAGAAAGAGTTTTAATTTTTCCATTTTAATCCACACAATAATTAATATAAAACTGCACTCTTTGACAAATTGGCAACACAGGAACGTTCTTCCTCATAGTGATTCCTTAGGCCTTTGCCAATATTGACATCTGAATTAGGGATAATATAAAAACTCATACATTGTTGTCAAATGTAAAGAGAGAAATCATATTCTAAATTTTTTTTTTTAAATTGGGCAACGTTCTACTGTTTGTCAAGGCTATTAAACTTAGGATACAGAAATGGACGTCACACCATTGTTGCCAGATTATTTAACCGACATTTTTAATAAATTTATTTTTTTTTCTAGAAGACTCAATTAAATTATTATTCTTTTATCATTTATTGAAACAAGCAATCCATCTATCTGTTCCAACGTTGCCTAGTCCAGCATTTTTCTCTATCTATATATCTACAAACCATAGGGGAAAGAGTTTTAATTTTTCCATTTTAATCCACACAATAATTTATATAAAATTGCACTCTTTGACAAATTGGCAACACAGGAACGTTCTTGCTTATAGTGGTTCCTTAGACCCTTGCCAATATTGACATCTGCATTAAGGGTAATATAAAAATGCACACATTGTTGTCAAACGTCCCTGTTCAGGAAAATTACATTCTAAGCCTATACAACTTTTTTTTCTATTTTAGGCTTTCGTAGAACACCAGTTGGTACCGGACATCCTGACAAAAGCTCCCGATCAAATTCTCTCGGTAAAATATCCAAAAAGTGGTAAAACCGTCAACTTAGGGGTAGAAATCACCCCATTAGAGTCAAAACCTCAGCCAGAAATTAGTTACGAGGCAAACCAGGGGGACTATTACACATTGGTGCTTACCGATCCTGACGCACCCAGCAGAGCTGAACCTCTGAGAAGGGAATTCAGGCATTGGCTGGTAAGTTCTCAATTGATTCAGGCAAATATATTCTGAGCTCTCTCTATTTTTAGGTGGTAAACATTCCTGGGAATGATATATCCAAAGGACAAGTACTGACCGAATACGTGGGGTCTGGAGCTCCAAAAGGTACCGGTCTACACAGGTACGTCTTCTTGCTCTACAAACAACCGAATCGGCTTGAATTCGAGGAAAAACTTGTTACTGACAAGGAGATCGGAGACAGACCGAAATGGTCGGTGCAGAAGTTCGCCGACAAGTACAATCTAGAAATGGTAGCAGGAAACTTCTTTCAAGCTCAGTATGACGAGTCTGTCCCTGCACTACATAAGCAGTTGGGAATCTCTGCTTGAAGTACTTTTGAACCGTAATTGCTAATACATTTTGTCAAGTATATCTAGTTTATGTCTTTTTTTAATTGGTTCGGCAACACCGCAAGCGCAACTTTTTTTACTTTGAGAGGCCATAGTGTCAAGGCTGTTTGGTATAGAGGAAAACATACTTGATATAACTTTTTAAGGTCTATTTGCTAGTAAACACCAAATTTTATTTTCGTAAATAATTTTCCTAGAAGTGGTAAAATCTTTGTTATCTTAATGGTGACCCCTATTTATTATTACATTTTTAAATTCTACGTAAAATTCCAAGAAATTTGATGGGTCACATGAGATACTTTGATCAAACCGTTTCGCAGATATAAGCAATTGAAAATTGTTTATTTTTTTTATTTTGGTAAGGCGTAGTGCGAGAACTATTTGACATAGAGGAAAATGGTTTTCACTTTCTTATCTTAACTTTTTAAGCTCTATTTGATGATAAATACCAAACATTATTTTCGGATTTATTTTTCCTAATAGTGGTAAAATCTTACTTATTTTAAATAGGACCCCCTATATATATGACATTTTTAGATTCTACATAAAATTCTAAGAAAATTGATGGGTCACATGACATACTTTGATCCAACCGTTTTGGAGATATAAACAATTGAAAATCGTCAAGTGTCAAACTCGACCTATCAAAATGAGCTTATGCGTTAACAAATAAGAGTCACGTTAATAGTCCAAGCGCTTTAAATCGGTTTTGAAGCATTTTTTTCATAAACGACAAGTGACAAGAACATCTGCAAATTTCTATGGATTAGAGCGAGAGAACTAAGAGAAAACTAATGGCGCCATCTACCATAAGGCAAGGAAATCGAACCTGTCATTTATGCGTCAAAATATACTAGGGGGAGTAAAACTGCCGAAGTTAGTTATGTTATAAAGCTCCAAACCATCCAATAATAATCAAACATTACACTTTTTGTTAAAAAATATTTCAAATACGCCCGGACTATAAACCCATACAGGAGACTGTCGATTCTGATTCTGAGCAACGAGACGCGTTAGAGCGAGAGGAAACGATTAAGCGACAATACCTGATTAGTCCAAGCGCCTTGAATAAAAAAGTCAATATCCTAGCATCATTAGACCCGGTTTTTGATACAAAAAAATGATTTAAATATATCTCCGATTATTAATACGCCTCTAATAGACAATTATTATTTTAATTATATTATAAGCCTGGCCTAAGACGTGGACTGAGAGTAACAGTCACATGTAACAAAATAGTTAGCCACGCCTTAGAGTGAGAGGGACCTTACATGAAGAATTGACAAACGTTGAGCGCTAGAGCGAGAGGGACCGATTGAGCGACAATAACTGTTTAGTCCAAGCGCCTTGAATAAAAAAGTTAATATCCTAGCACCATTAAACCCGGTTTTTGATACAATGAATGGCTTAAATATAATTCCGATTATTAATACGACAATTATTATTTTAATTAATAAGAATTTTTTCACATAAACTGTGAGTTAAGCCTGTCCTAAGACGCGGACTAAGAGTAACAGTCACATGTAACAAAATAGTTAGCCACGCCTTAGAGTGAGAGAGAGCTTACATGAAGAATTGACAAACGTTGAGCGCTAGAGCGAGAGGGACCGATTGAGCGACAATAACTGATTAGTCCAAGCGCCTTAGTAAAAAACTCAACATCATTGAACCCGGTTTTTAATAAAAGAAACAGTTTAAATATAATTCCGAATATTAATACGCCTCTAATAGACAATTATTATTTCAATTAATAAAAGTTCTTTCTCATAAACTGTGAGTTAAGCCTGGCCTAAGACGCGGACTAAGAGTAGCAGTCACATGTAATAAAATAGTTAGCCACGCCTTAGAGTGAGAGAGAGCTTACATGAAGAATTGACCAACGTTGAGCGCTAGAGCGAGGGGGACCGATTGAGCGACGATAACTGATTAGTCCAAGCGCCTTAATAAAAAAACTTAACATCATTGAACCCGGTTTTTAATACAAGGAATAGTTTAAATATAATTCCGATTATTAATACGCCTCTAATAGACAATTATTATTTCAATTAATAAAAGTTCTTTCTCATAAACTGTGAGTTAAGCCTGGCCTAAGACGCGGACTAAGAGTAACAGTCACATGTAACAAAATAGTTAGCCACGCCTTAGAGTGAGAGAGAGCTTACATGAAGAATTGACCAACGTTGAGCGCTAGAGTGCGAGGGACAGATTGAGCGACGATATTTGATTAGTCCAAGCGCCTTGAATAAAAAAGTCAATATCCTAGCATCATTGAACCCGATTTTTCCAGACACGATACAAGGAAGTACATAGCAAAGCGAGCTACAATTAATAATAATTTTTAAAAATAAATAACCTCCATTTAGACGAGTATATAAAGCAGATAAACGCATCGTAAAAGGCCAGTAAAGGCCAAGAAAAACCGTTTAAGGATGTTTATGTCTGTATAAAGATTTTTGATTCCGTTGCCTGTTTTAACCGGTTTTTATGTACAAAAATCATTTTGTTTTATGTAATTGACTCATGCCGAGGACAGCTTTTGTTATCGTTAAAAAAAAAGCGTTTACATACGATTGTCGGATGTCTACGGCATGATCATGGAACATTTTTCAGTTGAAACACAGATCGTTTATTTATCGTAGGTTGAAAAGTGTAAAATACGTAGTAAATAATGTAGAAGAAATTACGTAATTGTGTGCTATAGGCAACGCTTTTGTTTACCAAACATTGATAACACTTTTATGTAGAGAAGCTTGGTAGTACTACTACAAATATATCAGTGTATACGATGAGTGGCTAAAGGATGATTAATAGGAGCATAGAGAGAGAGGACAAATTAATAGACACTTTTCTAAGCACTCATTAACGTGAAAAAATATATATAATGTAATGAAATGAGACACGAACATTATTGTATATTTATTTTTTTTCATCCAAGACGCTCGGACTAATAAATTGTTTCTCCTTTCTATCTCCGTCTCTCTCTCTCACTCTAGTTTCCTTATAGGCAATAATACTACAACATAAATTATTTTTTTCTGACAGATATATATACTATGTAGGAAATAGTTAAATATATCTAAGGACAAAGATTAAGACTATGTCCAGGAGATCCTTGTTTCAAATGATTTTTTCCATCTAAGGCCCTTGGACTAATAATTGTTGCCTGTCAATGTTTTCCTCTCACTCTAATGCATTGCCTTATCCACCATCCTTTTCAAATTATATTTGACAGTCGGTCTCGTCAAGTTTTAGTCCAGACTCTTTTTTACTTATGTCATATAAATACGAATGATTTTTTTCATCCAAGGCACTTGGACTAAAAATTGTTGCCTGGCAATGTTTTACTCATGATTTTTCTCTGTTATCCTTGTCAGATTAAGTTGGTTTTCTAAACATTTAGTCCAGGCGTATGTGGAGTCAGAGTGTCATATAAATTCTAATATAAGGCACTTGGACTATCAATTATTATCTGCCAATCATTTCTTCTCGCTCTAAAGCTTGTCCATCATCCTTCTCAAATTAAGTTTAACAGTTAGTTTTGTAAGATTTTAGTCCAGACCTCTATGGAGTTAGAGTTTTATAATTTTTACGTCTGCCATATAAAATCCAATGATTTTTTTATCTAAGGCACTTGGACTATCAATTATACTATCTGTCAATGATTTTCTCTCGCTCTAATACATTGCCTTATCAATCATCTTTCTCAAACTAAGTTTGACAGTTAGCCTTGAAAGATTGTAGTTCAGGCGTATGTGGAGTCACAGTGTTATAAATTTTTTGCATATTTCATACAAATTCAAATGATTCTTTTATCTAAGGCACTTGGACTATCAATTACTATTTGTCAATAATTTCCTCTCGCTCTAACGCATTACCTTGTCTATCATCCATTTCAAACTAAGTTTCACAGTTAGTCTTGTAAGAACTTAGTCCAGGCGTATATGGAGTCAGAGTGTTCTACTTTTTTACATATTTCATATAAATTCAAATGATTGTTTTATCTAAGGCACTTGGACTATCAATTATTATCTGTCAATGATTTCCTCTCACTCTAATACGTTGCCTTATCCATTATCCTTCTCAAACTAAGTTTGACAATTAGTCTTGCAAGATTTTAGTCCAGGCGTATGTGGTGTTATACATTTTTTTGCATATTTCATATAAATTCAAGTGATTTTTTATCTAAGGCACTCAGAGTAATAATTAATATTTGTCAATGTTTTCCTCTCCCTCTAACGCATTACCTTGTCCATCATCCTTTTCAAATTAGGTTTAACTGTTAGTTATGTAGGATTTTAGTCCAGGCGTATGTGGAGTCACAGTGTTATACATTTTTATATATTTCATATCAATTCAAATGATTTTTTTATCTAAGGCATTTGATTGTCAATGATTTCCTCTCGCTCTAATACATTGACGGTTAGCCTTGGAAGAGTTTAGTCCAGGCGTATATGGAGTCAGAGTATTATACTTCTTTATATATTTCATATTAAATCAAACGATTTTCTTCACGTCACCTGAGATTTTAGTCCAAGCGTTTGTGGACTCAAATCCTTATACATTTTTCCATATATCATAGTTGTTCAATTGAAATGACAACTTAGAATCGAATTAAATGAGTTCCTTATCTATGGCGATTGGACTAGTTATTTCAGTAAAGCTTTAGTCCGAGTCTAGTGGATTACTTCTACGTCCTCCTATTGAATTTTTTAAAACCCAAAAACCAACCATTTACAACATAATAAATGACTTATAATAATAGGCCTCTGTACTTTGTACTCAAGATGTGTATTAAATATTTTTTCTTATAAAAAATTAAAACGCACATTATTATCATATATTAGATATACATATGTATTTATAAAACATACAATAATGCAATATCGCTTTAAGTGCTTTTGTTCTGGGTCATTTATCTAAATAAATCAACTCACATATCGCAAAACCGGTTTTAATCGGTTTTGAATCCGTAACCGAAAGACTGTCACTGTTGCCAAACGTTGTACGGACAGCAAATTGAACCTCAGTGCCCAAACTCAGTAAAGGTTGGGTGTAGTGCACAGTGGTTTAGTGTACTGTCCAAGAGCATGACAGCATTTCAAACCTCTTCAGGGTTGTAACGCTCCTCAACAAAGACTTCCTCAATCTCAGCCACCAGAGCCTCATCCCAATCGAAGTGAACGTCTGGATCCTGTTCCACAGGTTCTGACCTCAGTACGCCTTTGACATTTCTATAAATTTCTTGCTGAATATCCGCCTCTAGACCAGACGATATTTTACACATGCGTATGTCGAGTTTCTTCAAAGACGAATTAACCTTGAGCGCTTCCAAGATTTTCCTGCCAATATCCTAAAACCGCTACTTATTAAAATTTACGCTCTAATATTTCAAGACTGTTCATTTACTTCTCCAAGCCTGTTATTGGACAAATCCAACGTCTCCAATACATCGATCCTCTTCAGCGCCTCGGCTATTTGGAAACCGCCACTCAAACCACATCCAGACATGGAAAGACTCTTGGCAACGCTGTTATGGGCCAAAGAATTAATTAAAACGTTGCCCAATTCGTTGGAAAACTGATTTAAATGTACATCCAGGATTTTGATGTTGCATGGTTTTTGTGCCAGGGCGTAGGCCAAGCATAGGATACCCTTAGAACCTGAAATGTGAAGAAAAGTTTAATTTATAAAATTGAGTTAAATATACCGTCCTAGCCTATTCTATTGTTGGCCAAATAGGCTTCCATCAATGTGTTTTCCAGGAAAAATTTGGCCAAGGTCGTGGCGCCCCTGTTGCCGATTTTACAATGGGAAAAGTCCAGAATTTGTAAGTCGTGCTTCAGGAGGGATTTTAGGATGATCCGGGTCTTCTCACACTCGATGTCCGAGTTTGTTATTCTGTTAAGTACAAATTAAGTTTGTTTAAAAAGGAGGTGTCCACACTGTCTTTAATTTCTAATAAGTGACAATCCATTTAAAAAATAATGTTTGATTTTATATCTATTTTGTCTGGACTAATGTAGTTCTTAAAGTGAAGAAATATGCAGTACGAGTGAGCGGGAAAGAAAATTCGTTGTCATTTCAAGTAATTTTTTTGGTGCTATAGTCCGGGCGTTTTAGGGAAAAAATAGAGCAATTTTAAAATTGGTTCAAAGACTTTACTGTCTTTAATTTTTAATGACTAACAATCAATTAAAAAAAAAAGATTTTATTTTGCTTTATTTTTTTATCTTTTTTGCCCGGACTAATATAGTTCTTAAACGGGATAAATAAATAAAACGCACAGTGTGAGTGAGCAAGAGAGAACATTCGTCGTCATTTTGAGACATTTTTTGTCCCTATAGTCCAGGTATTTTAGGAAAAAAATGGTTGGCAAGTCCACACTGTTATTTAATCAATGAATATTAATCAATTAAAAAAAATATTTTGTTTCGTCTTATATCTATTTTGTCCGGACTAGTATTCTTAACGGGGGGAAATAAATCAAATACATTTTTGTTGGTGTTTTAGTCCGGGCGTTTTAGGGAAAAAAAAGCAATTTTAAAATAGGGCCAAAGACTTTCCTGTTTTTAATTTTTAATGACTAACAATCAATTAAAAAGAAAATATTTTATTTTGTTTTACTTTTTATCCGTTTTGCCCGGACTAATATATAGAGCAAAAGAGAACATTTGTCGTCATTTTGAGACATTTTTTTGTCCCTATAGTCCAGGTATTTTGAGAAAAAAAAAGGTTTCTATTTTAAAATAGGTCCAAAGTCCACACTGTCTTTAAATCAATGAATAATAATCAATTTAAACAAAATATATTTTGCTTCATTTTGTATCTATTTTGCCCGGACTAATATTGATCTTACCGGGCGAAATAAATCAAAACGCAGTGCGAGTGAGCGAGAGAGAAGATTCGTTCAATCAATTTAAAAAAAAATATTTTGTTTCATTTTTTATCTGTCTTGCTCGGACTAAAACCGGACAAATAAATTAAATACGCAGTGCGTTAAGAGAGAGAGAGACAAGATTCGTCGCCATTTTGAATAATTCTTTGTCTCTATAGTCCGGGCGTTTTTTTAGAAAAAATGCTTTCTATTTAAAAATAGCTCCAAAAACTACACCGCCTTCAATTCTTAATTATAGTAACCATTAATTAAAAGAAAAAATAGAATTTATGTTTTTGACTAATGAAGATCTCAATGAGGGAAATAACTAGTGTGCAGTGCGAGTGAGCGAGAGAGAAGATTCATCACCATTTTGAATGATTTTTCCGTCGGTTTAGTCTGAGCGTTTTAGAAAAAAAATTATTTCATTTTAAAATAGGCCCAAAGTCCAGATTATCTTTAAATCCTAATGAGTAACAATCAATTTAACAAAAAATATATTTTATTTTAATTTTGATCGGACTAATGTTGCTGTTAAACGGGAGGAGAAATAGAACAAGTGCGCAGTGCGAGTGAACGAGAGAGTAGATCTGACGCCATTTTGAATCATTATTCGTCGCTATAGTCCGGGCGTTTTAGAGACAAACACGTTCTATTTTAAAATAAGTTCAAAGTTCACCCTGTATTTCATCTAATGAGTAACAATCAATAAAAAAAAAACAGTCAATTATTATAATTTTTTTTTACCGGATTAATTATTTTAACGAAATTATTTTTTGGGAAGAAAATTAAGTTAAAATAATCAGAATTGAAAATTCCTTTTTTCCTTATATCTACTACCTGAAAGAAATTAATATTTCCCTTCTTCCAGGCAGAAAATTTCTTATATGACCACGTCATCAGAACTGGAAATGGCCTCAACTGCCTGAAAGAATGAAATCATTCATTGCGAGTAAAATCTTAAGAAACTGAAGGTTCTTCCATTGCAACGTTCTCAACTGCCTGGAAAAAATCATTAGTTTTATTCAGCCTTGTAGAAGAGAAATATCAATACTTTTCCAGGCAGTTGAGGAACTTTAATGAATTGCAGTTCTGATAACGTCACCAAGATGTCCAATATTGAACCTCTTCTTACCTTAAAACCTTAAGCCGAATCCTCTCAAGCCCCTTGGCGAGCAACTGCACGTCATGCATGCTACAAGTGATAATACTCCAAGAAAAATCTCCTTTGGCATAACTCTTAAAAAAACAAAAAATTAACCAACAAAATTTTAAAATAAAAAAACTGAGAAACCTGTTTAAACCTCAACGACAGCTCAGTTAAGTGCGGAAAACCGGTTGTAACAGCGTTCAGGGGCATTTTATTGGCCGAAGTTTCGGAACTGATCATCTCTTCGATACTGAGAAGTTCCACGTAAGGCCCGAACAAGTCGCAGAGTTCTTTGATCTAAAAATCGGATCAGTTTTGAGTCCATCCAAACTGGATGAAATGTAAAACAAATTAAACCTTTTCAGGATTATAATCCTCCGGACGTAATCTTTCCAGATAGTCTTTCACATGCATTTCACAATAAATTTTCTTCCATGTTCTTCCTACTGGCCGTTCTGTGCTTATGTCGCTGTATTTTCTGGAGGGTTTCGATCTTTTGCTGCCAGATGCGCTGGATTTCCCGTTTTTGCTGCCTGGAAGAAACAAAAGAGGACGGAGAGGGATTTCCTGCTTCCAGGCAGTTGAAGCATAGATATCCCTTGATTCCCAATTCATAAAGGTGTTAACTCTTAACTGGCGACCATGTATTTGACAGTGCTTACTGCATCCTTTAATATTTATTTCTAATAGTATTTTTTTAAATAAAAAATGAATCAGGAAACCTTGCTGTAAGTTTTAATAATTTTTCAAGTAACTGGAACCTTTTTGTGTTAATTCCAGATAGTTGAAGCTAGTTTTTAACTTTTTTCCAGGAAGTCATATTTCCAAGTTGAAGTTTTTAGAGTTGTTTAAACAACTGAAATTATTTTTCAATATATTTTAGACTGTTGAATCCAGTTGATTTTTTTCTCAAAAAAACATTACCTTAGTGGTTTCAGGGTCGTATGAAGAAAAATCAACAAAAATTCTGTTGATGTGACCTCAACTACTTGAAAGAAAATATTAATTTAATTCTTCCAGGACAAAGTTAGAACCATTGCAAAGAATATAGAATTCCTACTCCTACAAGTCCAAATATACCTAGTTGTTCACTGATAAAATCCTCATTAAGCACGTTAACTCCATTACGAACGATATGACTCAAATATCCAAAGTCCTCCTTGATTTTTGCCACTTTTTTAGGCCATCTGATCAAGTAGCATTTTTTCCAGTAGACCTCGTCGCTGATCCTCGGAATGGTGAGCTCTAAAGGTAGAGACTCTGGCAGAAGATCCAATAGTAAAAACCTGTCTTCCAGTAGGATGATTTCGTCCAGAAGGGGCCTTTCTGAAATATATTTTATTGCATTAAGTGGATTAGTTGATTGTCATTCGTCCAGGCAGTTGAAGCAGAAGAAGGAATTTCAAACCTAACTTTAAGAAGACTGTAGATCTTTCGATGAAATGACTTCAACTTCCCGAATGTTCATTCGTCCAGGAAGTTGGAATTGAACATGGAATTTAATTTTGATGGAATGACCTTAACTGCCTGGACGGAATTATTAATTTCTTTGTAAGTTGAAGTGAAGGATTCAACGAAACCTATTAAAACTGAATAACATGAGCTGAACTGGGTGCAAATATTTGCTCATCCGTTTTATTTCTGCTTAATCTACACTGACTTAATACAATTGATATTATTCATTAATTGTTGTTAGAGTTCGGGTTTTCCAGGTAGTTACATTCATTTTCATATTTGGCAAAGCTGTCGAAGCTATACTTCTATTTCTGACAGGAAATGTTTTTATTTTCTTTATATGTTACCTGGAAAATGATGAAAATATGCTTTGAAAGCAAATATCCAGGTAGTCATTACTACCATTAACTACCTGGAAAAAACTAAAAATTTCATTCTTTCAGGCATGATTAAAAATTTTCTGATAAAATTACCTCAACTCAACAAAACATTTAGTGTAACTTTCAATTTAAAACCAGGAATTTTGAAGTATTTTTTTTTTATTCCAAACATTTAAAGTCAGTTCGAGAAAATGATAAACAAGTCGAGAAATTTCGAAGGTAAACACAACAATATTTACCTCAATAAATCGAAAATTTCAGGATAAAATATCGTGACCTGACATTAAGTTGGTAGATATGTAAGAAAATGACATTTTTTAAATTTATTTAGCTGAATAACTTCTTTGCTAAAATATTCCATACCCTCTAAATGACTTAGTAAATAAAATACACAACGGAATAAAAATACAAAGTCCAAGTCACTGACAAAGAGGTGTACTAAGTTTATTACACATGTTTCGACCTGGATCAGGGCATAATCAGATCTGAAAATAAGGTAAAAAATCAAAAACGTTAGCCTAATCGAATATGTATACTTCTAGAACCTACCTTCTAATAAAAATTAACTACTTTGACGTTAAAGTTCTCTAAAAAACTGAAATTATTAAAAATACTGCAAACAACAACATTGCGTAAGATATTCTGATGATACGGTACTAATGGCTGACATAGAGGTTGCCGTTGAGTTTCAGAATATTATTGATAACATTCAAAGATCATGCTCACACTGTAGAATGAAGATCAACAAATAGAATCAAAGATTTTATGATAAAATTACCTCAAAAGCCTGGAAGGAATAATTAATTTCATTCTTCCAGGCAGTTGAAGTAGAGAATTGACTTTCAACAACACCTAAAGAAGACTGCAGATTTCGTGTTGAAATGACCTCAACTGCCTGAAAAAAAAAAGGTTTAATTCACTCTTCCAGGAATGATTAAAGATTTCCTGATATTATTCAAAACATTCAGTGTAACTTTCAATTTAAGTCCAGGATTTTAAAGTAATTTTTTGTTTGACCAAACATTTAAAGTCAGTTCGAGAAAATGATAAACAAGTCGAGGAATTCCGAAGGTAAACACAACAATATTCACCTCACTAACTCGGAAATTTCTGGATAAAATATCGTGGATCCGGATACAATCAGTTTTGCTCACAAATCTTGCAAATTACAGTTCTTGAAGCAATACTCGCGACTGCGTTTTTGAAAATAAATGCCACACAGTCACTAGTTAATTTACAAAAACTTGTTAAGTAATGTGAACATCAACTTTATCATCGACCTACTCCTGGAAGAAATCATTACTTTTATTCTTCCAGGCAGTTGAAAAGGACCAAGAAGACTAAATAGGATTTCTTGTTGAATTGACCTCAACTGCCTGGAAGAAGTGATTTATTTTTTTAGTCCAGGCAGTTGAAACTGAGAATGGACTATCAAAGAAACCTTAGGAAGTTCAAATGACCTCAACTGCTTGGAATAAACAATGAATTTAAGTCCTAATTGAATCAATTAATTACCTGTCCAGTATCGAGCAATACATTCGACGCACAGTTCTGCTAACGTCTTAGGGATCTTTATGTCGCAATTTTCGAAGTTGTAGCTCCTCACTTTTCGATTGTTACACAATTGTTCAATGTAAGGTTTGTGAGGCTCGTATGCTTTCAAGCAGTTTTTGTTTATTGTACTTGGAACGCGCATTTTAATGAAAAGAATGAGCGATATCGATCAAACTATCGGTAGTAACCAGGGGACTGAATCAAACCAATAAGGTCGTTAATTAAAATGTTTTATTTAAAATTTTAATGATATGCCATTAAAAGTTGTAGTTTCTATGATCGATTTGATGAACTTTCCGAATTGGACGTTGAGGTTTTCATCGGATTTTCCTATGGAAACATAATAACTCGTATTATTCACTAGAATTACAATTTTAAATTCTACGTAAAATCATAACAAAATTTGCTGTTGATATTTGACAACCGTCTACGTCACTATAACTCCCAAATTAATGGAATAATCTTTGAAGAATTTCATGTAGAACTACAGATGAAAACAGTAAGTCAGGTTTTACCTAATGCAATATCCACCACACGTATCTCATGTTGATGCAGCTCTTTAGACAGGGGTTGTGTTATACCAATAATGCCTGCTTTACTAGCCGAATATGCCACACTCTTATGACCAAACCGGCTTTAAAAAAATGATTTAAAGAAATGATGGACTTCATATTTAAATCTACCTGGAAGTGTTGATGATGATCCCATCGGAACTTTTGGCCAACAAAGGAATGCTTAGCCGGATTACGTTGAAGGTGCCCAAAAGGTTGATCTAGAACCGCAACTTTTATCAAAAAAAATGTCACAGAAGTTGTTACACTACTTACATCTAATATTTTAATAAATTCTTGTAAACTATGCACCTCGTTGCTCACCACGTTGAATACGGGGTTGGCACATTTAACTTGGGCACAGTTAATCACCCCATTAAGTTTTCCAAATTTTCGCTCGGTCATTTCTAGGGCGTTCGATGTATCTTTTGCACTAGTCACCTTTGACCAATATCTCAATCATTTTATTTCAAACTATTTGGGAAGTTTACTTACGTCAACCAGCATGAACAAAACGCGTTCCTTATTGTTTAAAATGCAACTATCAGCAAGTGGTCGCAAGTCTAGTATAGTTAAATATGCTCCCTCGGTTAGTAGGAACTTGGATATAGAGTTTCCTATTCCTGAGGAACCACCGGTGATAAGAAACACCGAGTCCTACTCGAGAAAATGTGTGATAAAAAAAAATTTAAGTTTGTAATGGCTTACCTTTATCATAATGTAAATAACGCGTTTGGGAAGAGTGTTAACGTACTGTCTGTAAATGTATGAATGTTGGAATGAGATATTTTTGATAATAGGATTTTATTTTATACAGGATGGTAGGAAGTCAATGTTTTGAGAAATAATAAAGAATTTAACTGAGAAGACGGGGAAGAGGAAGAATGTTAAGATTCTTCTTAAATTATCTTTCAGTCTTATTCTGGAAGGTATGACAAGGAAAACAAAGAAAAGGAGAAAACATGGAAATAAGAAGAAGCAGAAGAAGAATACAAATAGGTTTTCTGCTTACTTTGAACTGCGTAGAAGAACTTATAAATTATTTAATAATGGAAAATAAAGTATCGAAATAGAAGATCGAATTTCAAGGATCTAATGGAATAACCTCAATAAATTTCATTCTTCCAGGCAGTTAAAGAACCTTAAACGATTTATTCTTGATATAACCTCAACTGCCTGGAAGAAATGATGAATTATCAAAGATGTGACAAAAAAAGAAAGAGAATGAGAAGAAAGGAAACAAGAAGAAACAGAAGGAGAAGAAAAATAAGTGTTTTGCTAATTTTAAACTGACTAGAAGAAATTATAAATTATTCAAAAGTAGAAAATTAACTGATTTGCAGAAATCAATAATGATATAAGCAGTGAAAAATAAAAAGAAGAAGAAGAGGAATAGAGTGAAGATTCTTCATTTCATTCTCCGTTAATTAGTCAAAAATATATTTTTGACTTAGTAATACAAAAAAAGGGAAGATATGATCAGGAAAAGAAACACAAGACGGAGAAAAATAGATCTTCTGCTAAAAAAAGCTTATAGGACTTTTCTGATAGAAAATTAAAAAATACGTTTATTTTGTCTCTTGTCAAATTTTCCTAGGATCATTTTTTAAGGAGCTATTAAAGGAATTAATAATTTGAGGTTAGGTCATGCAAATTTCTTTTTTTGCCATAATTCATTAAATATTATTGATGAGAAAAAATTTTTGGAACGAAAAATAATTGGTTTTTAATTTTCTACGGGTTTGCTTTTTTGTCAAAAAACACGGTGAAATATTTAAGAAATAAAGTTTATTTTTAAAATAACTCACCCTGGATTTATTTTAGAGAAAAAACTTATAGGAGCTTTCTGATAGGAAATTAAAAAATACGTTTATTTTGTCTCTAGTGAAATTTTCCTAGGAGCATTTTTTAAGGAGTTATTGAGGAAATTATTAATTTGAGGTTAGGTCATGCAAATTTCTTTTTTTTTGCCATAACTCATTAAATATCATTGATACGAAAAAATTTCAAGAATGAAAAAAAATTGTCTTTTTAATTTTTTATAGGTTTGCTAATAAAGATTTTTTAGTCAAAAAAATACAGGGTGAAATATTTAAGAAATAAAGTTTATTTTTGAAATAACCCACCCTACATTTATTTTGGAGAAAAAACTTGTAGGAACTTTCTGATAGGAAATACGTCTATTTTGTCTCTTGTGAAATTTTTCTATATCTACACCGGGTTTTTGCTTTTCAGTTAAAACGTTGGTGTTGCACCGTGGGGTAATATGCCGCATGAAAATGCAAGTGCGGCATATTACCCCAAGTAGCTCATGGTGATTCGTATTTTTTTATCATTCCAGATAAACACAATGCCACGTTCTTATATTCGGAAAAATAGAAGGGCCCAATGGTCAGAAGTAGATCTTCGAAATGCAGTAAGTGATATTCGTGCAGGCAAAGGGTCGGTTCGGGAAACAAATCGTACTTATAATGTTCCAGTTAGAACCTAATGAGAAGAATGCGTTCCGGAAATTTGGATAAGATGGCATTAGGTCGCAAAGGCTCACTTCCTATGGAATAAGAAGCAAGTTTAGCCAAATATATACAAAACATGGCAGTTCACGGCTTTGCTTTAACTGCTCGTGATATAAGAAAGCTTACTTATTCTTTTGTGGTCCAACACATATTCCAGATATAAATTCAATACTGAACGGAAAATGGCAGGACAAGACTGGTTTCTAGCCTTTATGAGCAGACACCCTGTACTGGCCGTTCGTAAGGCTCAAGGTATGTCTACTGCCAGGGCCAAGGGCATGACAAAACATGAATGTACACAATATTTTGAATTAATGGGACACGTTCTTAGAGAAAATAATTTATTGAATACCCCACAAAAGATTTTTAATCTGGATGAAACAGGATTGCAATTGAATAACAATCCAGGCAAAGTTGTCGTAATAAAAGGCGCTAAAATGGTAAATTGTATCACAAGCGCTGAAAAAGGAGAAACTATTTCCGTTATAACCTGTGTAAACGCAGAAGGAACTTTTTTCCCATCCTGCTGCATATTTAAGGGCAAAAATACAAAACGGGAAGTCGAAGATGGCCTACCACCTGGCGGCAAAGTTGTTATAGGCGAAAAGTCAGCTTATGTCACATCTGAAATTTTCTTCCAATGGTTTAAAGACTTTTTTATTCCGCGGAAAGGTACCGGTAAGGTTCTATTAATTATGGATGGACATTTCTCGCACCGTTCCAATGTCGAACTCTTAGATTTTGCTGTAGCGAATGACGTGATCCTGTTTTGTTTGCCCAGCCACACCACTCGTTGGCTCCAACCGCTTGATCGCTCATTCTTTAAGCCCTTGAAAGCCTATTGGGGTCAAACTTGCCAAAACTGGGTACATAACAATCCTAGTCGAAAACTAAACCTATTGCAATTTGCCCAAATATAAATATAATTAAATATTGCCTGCAACAATTCAAAACGGGACTTCCGGTTTTAGAACCTGTGGGATTTACCCTTTTAATACCGAAAACATTCCCGATTATGCTTTTATGGTCAACGACGAACCATCGGTTGAAGATAGTCTTAACCCAGAAGAGATTTCCAGTGGGGAGAAGAATGATCCCAGACCAGGTATATGTCACTGCAGTTGAGGATTCTGAAGATACGAATCCCTTTGAAGCAATTTTACCGGTTCCACGCGTCGAACCAGGAACAAGTGGCTATAAACGGAAACAACATGCGGATATACTAACTTCACCAGAAACAATTTCTGCAAAACGGGCAAAGAAAGAAGAAAAGAACAGAAAATTAAAACAAAAAGAAAAACGGAAAAAAATACAAAATATTAAGAAAACCGGGATACCAAAAAAGAAAACCAAAGCACTACCAAGCCTTTCTTCGTCAGATACCGAAACAGAAGTAGTAACGCAGGAAAGCGACGAATCCGAAGTCGATATTGATGAATCAGAATTTTGCGCACAATGTCATGGATCATTTTACGACAAAAAAGGTCCCAAATGCGCCCCCAATGACATGTATGAAATGGACCCATGAGATATGTACGAGATCTGACAGATTTTGCGAAGAATGTACGCCATTATCCGAATTTGCTTAAAGAAACAGTTAAATTAGAGGATATCTACTAGTAGCTACTAGGAATTATATTAATAAGTTTTCGTGTTTTGTATTTGACTTCTTTCATTAGAAATGAATTTATGTTTTTGGGATCATTAGCATTTTTTATTAAAAAAAACTCCTAAATCCTAATTTTTACATAACGAAAACATGTTGCCATATTACCCTGAGCTAGATGCCATATTACCAATGGGTGCGGGTAATATTCAATACCGTACCATTGGACATTTATGATTATACTCTTTTTGACGACGAGAATAGCTACCCACAGACGAGTGTTCAATACTGTCATTCTTTACTTCAACATTCTTTCCTTTCATAAATCTGAATGGAAAATAAAACTGTAGTCGTCCACTAATTGAAAAACTTATTGGGCGATCTTTCCTCTCAAACTTTCATGCAAGTCTATCATTTCATATTTGACATGGATAATAATCTCTTCATAGTCCACTAACAAAAAATACTGTGACGCCTCAATTTTATAAGCAAAATCGATTTCGCTGGAATGAATGTCAGTTAGTGATCAGAAATATTACTTTCCTTACAATTTATCGTTCTATTCCATCCTTTTACTGAAACGAAGAGGATTGGTGTTTCCTTTCAAGATTATTATAAGTTGCAAGGGTCGCTATTCGATTTTCTTCTTAGTGCTAAACTAAAAATGAAGACTAAAAGAACAATAATTGCGTGTGTTGGACTTGCTAGTGAGTTCTACACAAGGAGTATCTAAAAGTAAGTAAAACTACATCCATTTTATTCATAATGTTTCATTTTTGTGTAAGTCTACATTATTTAATCAATAAATTCCTTAGAAACATTAGCATACAAATCCTTTAAATTTGGGGAAAAGAAATCTTGCATTTCTGTGGCGGTAGCCGCAGTATTAGAAAGTGTTTGTATTTGTGAGGTACCATTAAAAATTTCATTTTGTGTTTCTGTGGTATTTGGACTGAATGGTATTACTGGCGATGAAGGAGAATTGATCATAGTTTATGAACACTGAGATGTTGTGGACTGTACAGATGAACGTTCGCAAGGGTGATATGTCCGTGAAGCATTAGTCAAATCTGTAGGTTCATCTAGTTTATTCATTATAGCTCTATTCAGCACTTTTGTCAGCAGCGTTTCGGCATACATTTTTTGTTCCAACTTCGTAACTTTTTCGAATTTGGCAGCGATGTACTGAGCTAACGCTTCACTTTCAGTTGGTGTGGCTGTGAGGGCTTCTGTACATTTTTGAATGAATATTTTTCTTTCTCTTCCTTCATTGACTTTCTGTTTCTTACCAGTAACATGCCCGTGTTCTTCAGCATATTTCCTTTTCTCTTTTTCGACAACTGATGATGTGTTCATCACCTTAAAAAAAGAAAATCAAATTCCTATTTATTTGAATGAGAAAACATAATAGTCTTTACTTATTTATTATGTATATAAACAACTTTACTGCGGCCTTTTGCCTTACTGCTTATTTCAGATAATTTTGTGGACCTTAAAATTACATTTCTTAGTTAACTAGTTCTTATTAATTTAAGGTTTCGACAAATTTCTGTCTAGAACACAAAATTTAAGTAAAAAAATCTATAGGTATAGTTTTTCTTATTCTCCATCGTCTTGACTCCGGCCACCTAATGGGTTTACCAGGGCCCCGTGTCGGTCCTAAATCAATTAATTAGGGGTAAATAAGGGCTTGGGTACGTACTTTAACCTACCTACCACAATACCAGAAAATATCGTTGTTCGAGAAAATAACAGGCAATACGACGGAGTCTATCATATTATTTGCTAATACCTGTGGTAGTTACCCCGGCTCTGACGCCCGGTTATGAATTACCAAATTAAAACTGACTCAAGCTATCGTAAATGCATTAGGTGGCTGAAGTCAAGGCGATAGAGGATGAGACAAAGTATACCAAATTTGGTAATATGTCAAATGTCCCATGTTCTATAAAAATTAAATTCAGATGGGTGACGCCGAATTTTTTTTCAGTTTCCGAAAACTAGACATGAATGGAAGCAGATTGGACAACGATTCGACTCCCGTTGGAAGTTTCCTAATTGCGGTTGTTCAATCGATGGAAAGCATATTAGAATAACATGTCCATCAAAATCTGGCGCTTTTTACTATAACCACAAAAAATTTTATAGCATAGTTTTGATGGCTTTGGTAAACGCTGACTATGAATTTATATATATAGATATAGGTAAAAATGGGAGAAACTCTGACGGCGGCATTTTGGAATACACCAATTTCTACGACAAATTAATGAAGGATCAACTAAATTTGCCAGGTAAAGACGAAAATACAAAAAAACTGAATTTTGTATTTTTGGGAAATGAAGCATTTACTCTGCACGAACACGTCCTGAAACCATTCAGTCAATTCGAACTTACAAAGGAAAAAAGGATTTTCAATTATCGGTTGGCAAGGGCTAGGAATGTAATTGAAAACGTTTTCGGGAATTATTACCTCCAGATTTAGGTTGCTACATACTGCTATTTCATTACAACCAGAAAAAGCTAAGTATGTCATAATGGCGATATGCGTCTTACATAATTTATTACGTCGTAGAAGTAAGTCGTACTTCAATTCGACTATTGTAGATACAGTAAATAGAATTATTCATGCTATCAGGCAAGTCGGTAAATGGCGTAAGCATAACGTGGATTTGCATGGATTGCAGAAAACGCGACGTAGGAAAGATTTGCTGAATGGAAAAAAATGCCGGGAAGAATATCTTCAATTCTTTAATGGATATGGGAGCGTCTCATGGCAAGAACAAATGCATCAGAAGGGTAGAGCTTGAATTCTTTTAAAATGGAGTACTTATTATTAATAATATATATATTATATTTACCTCATTTGTTTCTTCTATTCCTTCATTAACTTCTATTCCCCCAGTATCTTCATTTACTTTTTGATTAGCTTCCTGACTTTCATCAACTTCAGTCAGATTTGGAGTTACGGACGTAATATTATCGATACTCTCTGCTGGTCATTCTTGGTCTATTAGGAACATCATTAAGTTAAAGTACCACAAATGTGATTTGTAGATTTCCTCAGTTCCTTTGCCGGATCGCTCCGACTTTTCAACCTTAAAATGACATTAATATCAATTTGTTTAATAATTAAGTGCATACTTGGCCAAAAATGGCACATTTTGAATTTAATAAATAAATCAATAAATACATTTTTCGACCAATTTAACCGACCTCGCAGCTCTAACCGTTTCGGAAATAGCAATAGTGGTATCAATTAAAAAGGACATCCTGTACATATTGACGTACCACTTTGGAGTTATTATTAGTGAATAACAAGTTTATTAGGATCTTACCTTAAAATCACCCAGAATATCTACTTAATAGTTTTTATTAAAAAACGAGACAAAATAAAGTCGAATAGGTACTTACCTTTTTTAGTTCCTTTCGGAAAGATCCTCTTAGTGACTGATTTTTTTATTTTACGGTCTTTTGGTCGGCTTCGGTATCAAACTTCTTCCAAATTTTAAGTAACTCGGCGTAAGCATGATTCTTTAAATTCCTGTTGTTGTAAATGTCTTTATTTTTGATTTGCCACAACTGGGGTAGTTCACGGTATTTTTCAATAAATTCCTTCAAAATTCTCTTGGGGGTATTTCGGATGTCGTATTTTTCGCAACTTTCATCGACTATGGAGCTTTGTGCATTATCGTCCTCCATAGTAGTAGTTATATACGAGTAGGTACGTACAAATAAATATGTGATAAACCAATTCAAAATGAAAATAACACTTGAGGTGACACGCCAAGATACAACAAAAGTACCTAAAATAAACCCGTCAAGACAAGTATTAACACACTAACTAAAACGCCAGTCATCACTTCAAGACGGCGGGATTTGCCGACAGGAAAAT
Organism: Anthonomus grandis grandis; assembly: GCF_022605725.1. Taxonomy (NCBI): domain Eukaryota; kingdom Metazoa; phylum Arthropoda; class Insecta; order Coleoptera; family Curculionidae; genus Anthonomus; species Anthonomus grandis. The sequence continues at coordinate 7,574,436 of NC_065558.1, forward strand.
TTTGAGCGTCGGCCCGTCATCTCAAATCTCACTAACCGGCATTCATTCCTTCGCGATTAGTCTTTCCTTGCGGAATGAATGTTGGTGTATGGGTGGCTAATATGGCAACGAGAGTTTTCACGTCGCAAACCTACATGGGTACGCTCTAAGGTTCAGTGTTCGTATTGCGAGTAGGTCCTCCGATGGAGGTCAGATTGTGAGCGATTGACATTTATGTTGCCATATTTCCCCGCTTTACTCTAAATAACTTTTTATAGGATCATTTTTTAAGGAGTTATTAAAGAAAATAATAATTTGAGGTTAGGTGCCAATTTTCTTTTTTGCCATAACTCATTAAAAATCATTTATACGAAAAAAAATCTAAAATGAAAAAAAATTGTTTTTAAATTTTCAATTTTTTTTGTCAAAAAAAAATACAGGGTGAAATATTTAAGAAATAAAATTTATTTTTAAAATAACTCACCCTGGATATATTTTGGAGAAAAAACTTATAGAACCTTTCTGATAGAAAATTAAAACATACGTTATTTTAGTCTCCTATGAACTTTTTCTAGGATCATTTTTAAGGAGTTATTAATGAAAATGAAAGTTCGAGGTTAGGTCATTCAATTAATATTTAAAGTCAAAGAGTCACTGTAGAATAAATAAAAAAATATAGTTAAATACATAGAAGATATTAAGCATTATTTTAAGTGACAAGAAGAAAATGATAACATTCTGAATACTTCCTAAATATTCACAAATTAATATATTAGAAATTACTATAAAAAGATAAAAGTTAAAGTCTAAAATAAATTAAGTCTAGAAGGAACAAAATATGTACATTTTAATTTAGTTTTAACTAAAATTTAAATTATATAATAAATTAAAAAAAAATGCCTACAAGGTATTAAAAATTAATTAAATTAAAGTGCCAATAAGTAGATAGTAATTACATTCTTAATATTTTTTAAATATTTAAACATTTTCAAAAACGCTGCAGTAAAATATTAAAAGTTAAAGAGTTCCTTTAGAATAAATTTAAAAAATAGTGTATTAAATGTACTAAAAATTAAACTAAGTACAGAAGAATAACTACATTATAATTTTTTTTAAGTGCTTAGAAATGATCGAAAATTTATCTAAGTAAGTAGCAAATGAAAAAAATAAGTAAATTTAATATTTTTTTAATGCTTAGAAATGATCAATAATTCTGCAATAAAATACTTCTTGTCAAAGACTCACTATATAGAATAAATGAAAAATTAGTTAAGTGCCTCAATTATATTACAATGATTAGTCAAAAATTCATTTGAGTGCCTAGCACTAAAATATATTTTTTT